>NC_064622.1:428975042-429278072 GCF_023898315.1 Schistocerca nitens
CAAACGTACTTATGTTCTGTATTTTAATTTAAAAAATCTACCTGTTACCAACTGTTCGTCTAAAATTGTGAGCCACATGTTTGTGACTATTACAGAGCCACCTGTGACAAAGTTAAAAAAGTCGTCCAACTAAGACATTCATATTTATTTACATACTACACGAATATGTAATAAAAAATGGGGGTTCCTATTTAAAAAAAAAACGCAGTTGATATCCGCTTGACCTATGGCAGCGCCATCTAGCGGGACCACCATAGCGCCGCCGGGTTCCCCCTTCAAGCTAGACAAGTTTCGTTCTTTGTAGTTTTTTCGTTTGACGCTTATTTCGTGATATTTTTGGCCCGGTCACGATCTACAGCTACATCTACATACATACTTCGCAATCCACCATACGGTTCGTGGCGGAGGGTACCTCGTACCACAACTAGCATCTTCTCTCCTTGTTCCACTCCCAAACAGAACGAGGGAAAAATGTGTGCCTATATGCCTCTGTATCTCTCCCCCCCCCCTCCCCTGAGACCCTGCACCCCATACTTGCCTCTCTCCTTCCCGCATCCCTCCCTACCTGTCCCTCTTCCGCGCTCCCCCCGCTCACCTCCCTCATCTCTTCCCCTCCCTCCCTTCTCCAGGTCTCCCTCATCTCCTAGCGCCTGGCAGATCCTCTATATTGCTCTTCATCAGTGTGCCACATCAGTGTTTTTTAGTGCTGTTTTTCGTGTGCGTCAAGAGGTGTGCTTTTAATTGTGTCCTGCCTTGAGGTCCGCCGTCAGTGTTACGTTATGTGCTATGCCATCCGTCGCTACATTTATGCTCCAGTCATACTGTGCCTTGTGTTCTTTTAACCGTCGCAGTGTGTGGCTTTTAGTGTGTGCTACTTTTAAACGGTTTTTTATCTCCATTTTACGGTCACCCCGTTTTTTGTCTATTGCCTTCCATTATGTTCCCCTTTTTTATATCTATGTTCACCTTATTCTCTCCTTTGCTGTTTTTAAATGTCTTCTATTGTTTTGTTCTATGTCTTTCGGCTGAAGAGCAGCGCTTATGCTGCTGCCAGCCCGCCCCGATGGGGAATTGAAATACAATAAAGGAAAAAAAAAACCCTAATCTCTCTTATCTTATCTTCCCGCGAAATGTAAGTTGGCTGCAGTAAAACTGTACAGCAGTCAGTCTCAAATGCTGGTTCTCTAAATTTCCTCAGTAGCGATTCACGAAAAGAACGCCTCCTTTTCTCCAGAGACTCCCACCCGAGTTCCTGAAGCATTTCCGTAACACTCGCGTGATGATCAAACCTACCAGTAACCAATCTAGCAGCCCGCCTCTGAATTGCTTCTATGTCCTTTCTCAATCCGACCTGACAGGGATCCCAAACGCTGGAGCAATACTCAAGAATAGGTCGTGTTAGTGTTTTATAAACGGTCTCCTAAACAGATGAACCACATCTTCCCAAAATTCTACCAATGAATCGAAGACGACTGTCCGCCTTCCCTACAACTGCCATTACGATCAATGGACCAGCCTGTATACCAGGCAAGTCATCTGGTGACACGTACTGCAGCAAGTTTGTTGGATTATAAGTCACTCAAATGCAATGCAGATGGCTACAGCTGAAATCTGGATATGCAATAATGTTTTAAAAATGGGATTGCAGCTAACTGCTATGTTCCTATCGTTCTTTATTAGATTGATTGCAGCGCGTCCAGAGGCATTTAAGTCGCCACGTTCCAAGCGCGAACGGAACATCAAGAAATTTTAATAAATGATACAGTGGGCAGTAGGCTGTGTCATGCGTTTCCCATTCGTTTACAAAGTGTAGTAGCCGTAGATATGAGTGTGTTGTGTACATAGTTCCGTGTAGTCAGCGCGTACACAACTTTCCCACTAGAGCGCGCCCCGCTAAGCACAACAGCGCAGGCACAGCGCTCGTCCGTCTCCGCTCTACGAGATGGCGCTGCCATAAAGACGGACCAAATTCTGCTTCCGCCGATGCGCGTATTAATATGTAACGCAGCCAATGAGATTGCTGCTAACGTAGAACCTTTTCTCCTCGCGGATCACACTCGCGCAGTGATACCTGAACGCTCGAGGTATTATAACGAGTGTACCGACCTCCGATTAGTCCCCCCATCTGCCTTTGGCTCGGGAGTGTCATCTTTGTGCTGCCACTTTCGTGCAGTGTTCTCCAGTGAGTGTTCTACAGTGCGTGTTTTACAGTGAGTGTTCCGTGTTGTGTTTTTTGGGACTTGTTGCGAACGGCCATCATACTGTCGCTGGGTGTGCCTTTTATCTCTTGCGAACAGAAACCAGACTGTCGCCGTGTTTTTTTAATTGTGTGTCTACTATGTTACTTGTCTGATTCCTGTGTATTTTATCTACATTGCCAACCCCTTTTGCTTTCTGTTTTAACTTTCCGCACTTTTACGCCATTTTACACTTTAAATCACCATTTTATCGCCTGTTTTACCTTGTTTCTTTCTTCTTCCTTTATTTAAAAAAAGTCTGTAGGCTGTAGAGCAGCGTAGTAAGCTGCTGCCAGCCCGCTCCCTTCGGGGGGAATTGAAATTCAATAAAGAAAAAAAAATCCGATTAGTCAGTCTGCATTAGTCTGCACCAGTCTGCATTAGTCTGCATTTGTCTGTAGTCAAGTTTCAGTCTGCGCCTAATAAGATTATCATATTCATGTACATAGCCATGAAGAGAAAAAATGTATAGACACTTTGTCAAGTATCAGAGATATGTGAGGATAAGATTAACATACCAAGACCAAAGGAACTTCAGATTGTCAACTGTAAATAGCATCCGGAATCAAGTTAAGTAAGGTTTATGATTGTATTTATTTTAATAAATGTGTGTGAAAATTAATCAAGTTCTGTTTAAAGTTGGTCACCGTCAACCTGCTACTCTAAGCGTGCAAGTGGCATTTCTATCGTCTGACCTAACGGCAGAAGATAAACACGCCACGATAAGACCACGAGACGTGATGCTGACACTCGCCTACTTCGTTAGAGCGACAAGTCAAATAATCTGATGGTGTGTGAACCGAAGGTCTTACAGTACGCACCCCACAGAGTGTAAATATAGGCGGCGCCATTTGGTGCGGCTTGTTATCGCGGCTGGTCCCCCTGCCCTGCCGTGCCACAACTGCAGCTACACCCCGCCTTCTCTTCCGCAGTGGTGGTGAACGTGCTGACGCTGCTGGAGGTTTTGGCCCTCAGCCTGTGGGCCTTCCAGCTCTACTGCCGCCAGGAGCCGGGCTTCCGCCGCTTGCCGGACGACACGGAGGTGGTCCGGCCAGCCAGCTGGCTGGCTTAACCACGACCACCAGCGACGATGGGCGAGTTGATTCTCATCAGCAGCTGAATGTCATGTGAACTACGTGAAGTTCCTGGTTACACTTCAACATCTACAACATACGTAGCCTTCCACCTACGAGTATTCAATGCTACTTATCTTTAAACGGCTTGTAAAGTGCTACCGTACGAAGTGCGCTAAGAGTGACTGCTAACAATCTCACTGAGTAAAAGGTCAGTCGACCATCAGGAGCCATCACCCTAATGCCGTCTAAAACAACCTTAGAAAAAGAATCACTCTGCTTACTGTTTAGATGAGGCCCGCCACGAATTCCTCTCTTATGTCAACGCGAATTCCTTTCCTTTCCCAGTCTTCTCATCTCAGAGCAACACTGGCAAACTACGTCCTCAATTATTTGCTGGATGTACCACTATCTCCCTCTACCACTACAGATCTTAGCCTTTGCAGGTCCTTCTAGTACCATGGAAGACAGTCCCTCTTGTCTTAGCAGCTATCCTATCCTGTCTCTTCTTCTCGTCAGTGTTTTCCATAATTATATTCCTTTCCTCGCCGACTCTACGAAGAACCTCCAACGTTCCTTACCTTATCAGACCGAATAATTTTCAACAGTCTTCTGTAGCGACAGATCTCAAATGCTTCTATCCTCTTCTGTTCCGGTTTTCCCACAATCCATGTTTCACTACCAAACCAACTTTATAAGAAATTTCTTCCTCAAATTAAGATCTGTGTTCAATGCTGTAAGAGATCTCTTGGCTAGGAATTCCCCTTTTGCCATTGCTAGTCTGCTTTTTATGTCATCTTTGCTCTTTCCGCCACGGATTATTTTGCTGCCTAGGTATTAGAAGCCCTCAACTTCATCTACTTGTGACCATCAATCCTGATCTTAAGTTCCTCGCTGTTCTCATTTTTGCTACTCAAAAAATGTTCAAATGTGTGTGAAATCTTATGGGACTTAACTGCTAAGGTCATCAGTCCCTAAGCTTACACACTACTTAACCTAACTTATCCTAAGGACAAACACACACAACCATGCCCGAGGGAGGACTCGAACCTCCGCCGGGACCAGCCGCACAGTCCATGACTGCAGCGTCTTAGACTGCTCGGCTAATTTCTGCTACTTTTCATTGCTTTCGCCTTTCTTCGATTCAATCTCAGTCCATATTGTGTCCATTCCTATCAACAGATCCTGTAATTCTTCACGTTCACTGAGGATAGCAATATCATCAGCAAATTTTAACACTGATATCATTTAACCTTGAGTTTTAATCCCACTATTTAACCTTTCTTTTATTTCCATCACTGCTTCTTTAACTTAACAACAGGGCCGAAAGCTTGCATCCCTGTCTTACACCCTTTTTAATCCGAGTGCCTCATTGCGCTGGACTTCCACTCTTACTTTTCCCTCTTGACTCTTATACACATTGCATATTACCCGTCTTTCTCCGCCGTTTTTTTTTTCAGGATTTCGAACCTCTAGCACCATGTTACATCGTCGAACGCTTTTCCAGCTCGACAAATCCTATGAACGTGTCTTGAGTTTTCCTCAGTCTTGCTTCCATTATCAACCGCAACGTCAGAAATGCGTCTTTGGTACCTATCCTAAAGCCAAACTAATCGTCATCTAACAGACCCTCAGTCTTCCTTTCCATTCTTCTGTATATTATGCTTGTCAGCAACTTGGTTGCATCAGCTGTTAAGCTGATTGTACTATAATTCTCGCACTTGCCTACACTTGCTATCTTGTAAACTGTGTGTACCGAATGTCTGATGATACATCGCCAGTCTCGTACACTCGACACATCAACGTAAATAATTGTGTTGTTGCCATTTCTCCCAATGATTTTAGAAATTCATACGGAATGCTATACATGCCTACTGCCTTACTTGGTTTTAAGTCTAAATTCTGATTCTAATTCTGGATCCCCTGTTTCTTCTTGTATCATGTCATGAGATAAAATCTCCCCCTATTATAGTTCCGCCCTCTCCTCTGCATTTAACAGTGGAATTCCCACTGTATTCTTAATGTTACCGCCCTTGCTTTTAATTTCACCGAATCATTTTTTTACATGATGAGTCTGTGTCTCCAACATCATTTCTTTTCGCTTTCTTCACGTTTTTCATGTAGGCGTTCCGCCGTTTCCCTTCTAGCCGCCGGCCGAAGTGGCCGTGCGGTTAAAGGCGCTGCAGTCTGGAACCGCAAGACCGCTACGGTCGCAGGTTCGAATCCTGCCTCGGGCATGGATGTTTGTGATGTCCTTAGGTTAGTTAGGTTTAACTAGTTCTAAGTTCTAGGGGACTAATGACCTCAGCAGTTGAGTCCCATAGTGCCCAGAGCCATTTGAACCCTTCTAGCCTTTTAAGGCGTCAGTACGATAAAGGAGAATGCCCACAAGTCTTTTTCTGCAACGCCATATTCAGCTGTAGCCTTCAGTGTTGATTAGCCCCCAAAGAGCAATAAGTTTGCTGTGATTTTGGCTTCTATGTTTCACGCACGGTTCCCAATAGTCCCAGGTGTTTTGCATGGGATTGAGATCAGGTAATTTCCAAGCCACTCGAGTAGCGATAAGGTGACTGAATCTTCATCAAACCATAAATATATGAGACGTGGCGATTAAGTAAGCAGAGCCTTTAGAAAAATAACTTTACTTGCATTTTAACCATCTGCACTGGTACCACCCACAAAGTAAGTCTCATGTGCCTGCACACGTTTACTCCATCGGTGCTTCCATTCTTGTTAGGATCTTTAACTCATCTTCTGGCATAGAAATAAGGCCCTTCCACAGTTGTTTGGGTGTCTTGCACTGTTGCAAAATGGTGTCCTTTAGCGACTGACAACTTCTGAGATTAAAAAATCACACCAGTCCATGTCGAGTGAATGGGAAGTTTGTGGTAGCACTGCAATAGACTTTAGACTTTTCTTTCGGTGATCAGCCCGCCACGAGTCCCTCTCCGGTGCCAAAATCTATGAGTAGCACTTGCAACCTACGTTCTCAGTTATTTACTGGATGTTTTCCACTCTCTATGTTCCTCTAAGTTTTTTCCCTCTACAGCTCCCTCTAGTACCATGGAAGTCATTCACAGATCTCTAAACAGATGTCCTATCGTCCTGTCCCTTTTCGTTGTCAGAACCTCCTCACTCCTTGCTTTATCGGTCCACTTAATTATCAACAGTCGTCTAGCACTACATATCAAATGCTTCGCTTCTCCTTTGTTCCGGTTTTCCCACAGTCCATGTCTTGCTATCACATAATGCTGTGCCTCAGGCATACATTCTCAGAAATGTATGTCTATGTTTTACACTAGTAGACTTCTCTTGGCCAGGAATGCAGTTTCTGCCAGTGCTAGTCTGCTTTTAATGTCCTCCTTGTTCCGTCCGGCGTGAGAGAATTCGTTTAACTTCATCTACTTCGGGACCGTCAATGCCGATGTTAAGTTCTCATTGTTCTCATTTGTGCTATTTCACATTACTCTCGCCTTTCTTCGATTTTCTCTCAGTCCGTGTTCTGTACTCATTAGATAGTTCATTCCATTCAGCATATCAAGTAATTCTTCTTCACATCCACTCAGGGTAGCAATGTCATCAGCGAATCGTATCATTTACATCGTTTCACCTTGAATCTTAATTCCACTTCTCAACCTTTCGTTTATTTCCATCATTCCTTCTTCGATGTTCAGGTTACACATTAAGGGGAAAGACTACATCCCTGTTTTACACCCTTTTAATTCGAGCGCTTCGTTCTTGGTCGTCTACTCTTATTATTCCCTCTATTGTACGTTACCTGTCTCTCCCTAGAGCTTACCACTGTTTTTATCAGAATTTCGAACATCTTGCACCATTTTACATTGTCGAACATTTTTTCCAGGTCGACAGATCCTATGAACGTGTCTTGATTTTTCTTTAGTCTTGCTTCCATTATCAACCGAAACGTCAGAATTACCTGTTTTGTGCCATTACTTTATCTAAATCCAAACTGATCATCATCTAACACGTTCTGCGCATTGTTCTTGTCAACAACTTGGATGCATGAGATCTTAAGCTGATTGTACCGCTTGTTAGCTCATACAGTTTTTGGAATTGTGTTGGTGATATTTTTCAGAAAGTTAGATGGTGTGTTGCCAGACTCATACATTCAACATGCCAACGTGAATAGTCGTTTTGTCGCCATTTCCCACAATGATATTAGTTTTCTAGTTGAATGTTATCCACCTCCTCTGCCTTATTTGATCTGAAGTTCTCCAAAGCTCTCTTAAATTCTGATTCTAGTTCTGGATCCCCTATCTCGTCTAAATCGACTCCTGTCTCTTCTTCTACCACATCAGACAAGTCTTCCCCCTCATATAGGCCATCAACGTACTCTCTCCTCGGCATTTGAAAGTGGAATTCCCATTGCACTCTTAATGTTACCACCCTTGCTCTTAAGATTATTTTGACTTTCCTGTATGCTCAGCCGGTCCTTCCGACAGTCATCTCTTTTCCGATTTCTTCACATTTATCATGCAGCCATTTCCTTCATTTCTTGGCGAGTTATATTTCTGTATTTCTGAATTTCCCTGGACGTTTTAGTACTTCCTTCTTTCATCGACCTATTGAAGTATTTCTTCTGTTACCCATGGTTTCTTCACAGTTACCTTCTTTGTACTTACGTCTTTCTCTCCAACTTTTGTGATTATCCATTTTAGAGATGTCCATTTCTCTTCAACTGCACTGTCTACTGAGCGATTCCTTATTGCCGTATCAATAGCCTTACAGAACTTCAAGCGTGTCTCGTTATCCCTTAGTACTTCTGTAGCCCACTTCTTTGCGTATTGATTCTTCCTGACTAATCTCTTAAATTTCAGCCTAATTTCCATCACTACTACATTGTGATCTGAGTCCACATCTGCTCCTGGGTAAGCCTTACAATCCAGTATCTGTTTTCAGAATCTCTGTCTCACCATGACGTAATCTAACTGAAATCTTCCCATATCTCCCGGTCTTTTCCAAGTACACCTCCTTCTCTTGTGAATCTTGAACAGCTTATTCCCTATTACTAGCTGAAATTTATTACAGAACTTCATTAATCTTTCTCCTCTCTCATTCCTTGTCCCAAGCCCATATTCTCCTGTAACCTTTTCTCCTATTGCTTTCCCTCCAACTGTATTCCAGCCACCCATGACTGTTGGATTTTGATCTTCATGTACTGTATTACCCTTTAAATATCCTCATATACTTTCTCCATCTCTTCATCTTCAGCTTGCGGCATCGGCACGTATACGTGAACTATCATTGTCGGTGGTAGTTTGCTTTCAATTCTGACAAGAGCAACCCTATCACTGAACTGTTCACTGTAACACATTCTTTGCCCCACGTTTCTATTCATAACGAACCCTACACCCTTTATAGCCCGCATCTCGTGGTCGTGCGGTAGCGTTCTCGCTTCCCACGCCCGGGTTCCCGGGTTCGATTCCCGGCGGGGTCAGGGATTTTCTCTGCCTCGTGATGGCTGGGTGTTGTGTGCTGTCCTTAGGTTAGTTAGGTTTAAGTAGTTCTAAGTTCTAGGGGACTTATGACCACAGCAGTTGAGTCCCATAGTGCTCAGAGCCATTTGAACCACTTTGAACACCCTTTATAACATTTTCTGCTGCAGGTGATATTACCCTATATTCATCGGATCAGAAATCCATGTCTTCTTTCCATTCACTTCACTGACCGCTACTGTATCTAGATCAAGCCTTTGCATTTCCGTACCACATTCAAGCTTCTGACATTTCACGCCCCAACTCATAGAACGTTATTCTTTCTTTGACTATTCCGGAATCTTTTGCCAATGGAGAGATCATCGTGACCCTTTTTCAGTTACGGGACACATGTCCTGTGGATAGACGTTATGTGTCTATAATGCACTGCCTCTTTGCCTCCTGCATATTCATGCCGTTGATCATTTCTGATTCTTCCGCCTTTAGGGGCAGTTTCCTACCCCAATGAAAAGAGTGTCCTGGACATCTGTCCGCTCCTCCGCCCTCTTTGACAAGGCCGTTGGCAGAATGTGGGCGACTTATGACGAAAGTCTTCGGCCGCCAATGCTGATTATTAATCAAAATTTAAGCGGCGGCAGGACCGAGGACGTTCTGCTTACTATTCGAATACGCTACCCCGAGACTACGGTTTAACGCGTTGGACAGAGGCGCCAGAAATTGGATAACATACATGCAGTATGCATTATCCTGATGCAGTAACCATAATGGAAGAACACAAGAGGCCAGTTTTTGAATTGTTTCGAGAGTTTCTCGGTGGTAGTACTGGTCTACTATCTGATCTGTAGGCAACCACTCTTCTTGTACCATACGTACCCAAGTCAAGGAAACAGAGAAGCACGCATTTCACCTTTGACTAGGTCAACTTCACTTTCTTTGGTCTTGGCGACTCCTTCGAACTCCATTGCGCAAGTTGATGTTTCGTATTGGGATCATACTAGAAACATCAACCTTCGTAACCAATGATAACTTGGTTCAGTAAATCTGGATTCATTTCCACTTGTTCCAACAGATCAGCAGCCAAAGTCCTCTGTTGACGTTTTAGTTGCTGTGTGAGATTTTTTGGAATCATTTTGGAGCAGAATGTTCTTATTCCAAGTTTTCAGTCAGTATTAGACCAACAGTTTCCCAATTAATATACAGTTCGTTTGCAATCATTTCACTCGCACAAGTTCATTCAACCTGGCTGTGTTGTCATCTGTTCGTGCAGTTCTGGTCGTCTACAAACGTTTGTCTTCGACATTGGTTCTATTCTCGGGAAACATTTTGAGCCAGTGAAACGCCTGCAACGTTAATAAAAGCTCGTTTCCTTAAGCCTGTTGAAGCTTCCCGTTTGTTACTGCGGCAGTCTCGCCGAGTTTCACTCAGCAAGAAATGCACACCGCTGCAAAATATTTCGAGAATCCATTGCTGTCGCGACGAGTAAACACAGGACTTCATTCTTCAAGCTGTAACTCTTGAATGAAATACAGAAGATGCACGCCACTTGCAGTTGTGATGGGAAAAGACATACACTGTCTCCGGTAGCAGGGTGCAGGATTGCCGCTCTAGGGAGGAAAGAAAATTAGTTCCATTACTTCGCTGTCGCACCTCATATGTGCACTGAACTGTGAACATAACATTTATCATCTTGGAAAACGAGAGCGATCGCAGCACACTCTTCATAAAGATACAGGGTGTTGGGGTTACAAGTGCACATATTTCTATTGACGACTGAGGACAGTGTGATGAACACCATTAGATAAATGTTTACTTCATTTTCGGAAAAATAATTACAGCTATTACAGGTCGTACGTTTTCAGGTTGGTTATTACCTCCAAGTAAGGATGACAGTATGTCAGTTATTTAAGTGTGGGCACTTGGACGCAATACAAAATGTCTATACTGACAGGAGAAGTCCACTTCACGGTTCAGTTACGACCGACATCAGGACGTAAGATTTGTGATGTGTTTGTGGGAATACCATTAGACGCAGAGGAAAATCAACTAAGAGACTGAAGTCGGTACATATTAAGGTGCCACTTATCACAATATTAGCACTTGTAACCCCAACACCCTGTACATAAGAAAGGACAACACCTTGTCATAGTGAATGTTGCAATGAAGATCTCGGTTTGTGTCTTGGTAACCTCGAGAGTGGGCTCAAGTCATGATACGAAAAACACTCAGGAAACGTCAACTCCAGCGTGAATTTCGACCTCCAAATACTGTGACTTAAATGACTCATTGGACGTCCAGTGCAGCCAGTGACTTGCACAACTTAAAAAGAGTCAAAATCACTACTCGTTGGACTATATTACATTCCTCCACACATTTCCTGCGTTTTTAGGCCACTGACGACGTGCAGCTGAATGTGCCACTCTGAGAAATGGTCTTTTGTGAGGTATCCCTCCCCAGATGTCCACTGCATGGAGTTCCCTGCCAGCCGGGCTAGGCGCTACAGTCTGGAACCGCGTGACCGCTACGGTCTCAGGTTCGAATCCTGCCGCGGGCATGGATGTGTGTCATGTCCTCCTTAGGTTAGTTAGGTTTAAGTAGTTCTAAGGGAGCGATGACCTTAGAAGTTAACTCCCATAGTGCTCAGACCCAATTGAACCTTTTTTTTAGTTCCCTTCACACTGGTCACTGGGAAACTGGTTGGGCGGGATCTGCGTTCACAGACAGTAGGAATTCAGTTGTCACTGGTATCCAGTCTCTCTCACTTCGAACCCTCTTACAACCATTATGCTTACACTGTGTAAGATGACTGTAGCTGCTACAGCATTCCTTGCAGATGTCCTGGATAGTCCTTGTTGATATAGAAACAAATCGGGGACACTTCATGTACGGTATGGTCATGGGTACATCCAAACATAACAGCTCTGTTCAGCCATTCTATCACATCTCTATACCACCTATATTTCTGTATTGATTCCATACACACCACTTCACTGCCATAGCTGCAACCAGAGCTTGGACGTCACATGAACACCTGTTACCAGTTCTGCACAGTTTTTTTTATTATTGAGTCATTAGTCTTCTGACTGATGTTATCCAGGCCACCACGAATTCCTCCCCTGTGTCAATATCTTCATCTCAGAGTAGCACTAACCTACGTCCTCAATTATTTGCTAGATGTATTCCAATCTGTGTCTTCCTCTACAGTTTTTACCCTCTACAAATCTCTCCAGTACCGTGGAAGTTATTCCCTGATGTATTGACATATGTCCTACCATCCTTCTTGTCACTGGTTGTCATATATTCTGTCCTCAATGATTCTGTGGAGAACTGTCTCAGTCCCTTTCTTACCAGTTCATCTAATTTTCAACGCTCTTATGTAACGCCACATCCCAAATGCTTCGATTCTCTTCTGTTCTGGTTTTCCTGCAGTCCATGTTTCACATCCATACACTGCTGTACACCAAATATACATTCTTAGAAGTTTCTTCCTCAAGTTAAGGCATATGTAGACTTCTCTTGGCCAGGAATGCTCTTTTTGTCAATGCTAGTCTGCTTTTCATGTTCTGCTTCCTCTGTCCATCATCGGTTTTTCTGTTGCCTAGATGGCGGAATTCCTTAACCTCATGTACTTTGTGTTCACCAGTCCTGTTGATAAGTACCTCATTATTCTCATTTCTACTACTTCTTGTTACATTCGTCTTTTTTCAATTTACCCTCAGTTCGTATTCTGTACTCATCAGACAGTTCATTACATTCAGCAGATCATGTAATTCTTCTTCACTTTCACTTTCACTGAGGATAGTAGTGCCACCACTGAATGTTATCACTGATATCATTAATTCCACTCCGCAACCTTTCCTTTATTTCTGGCATTGCTTCTTCTCTACACAGTAGAGGCAAAACACTACATCTCTGTCTTACACCCATTTTAAACCAATCACTTCGTTCTTGGTTTCCCATTCTTCTTCTTACCTTTTGGTTCTTGTGCATATTGTATATTGTCTGCCGTTCCCTATAGCTTCTCCCTACTGTAGTCAGATTTTCGATCATCTTGCACCATTTTATATCGTCGAACCCTATGTCAAGGCTGTCAAATTCTACAAAGGTGTCTTTTGAGTTTTCTTTAGCCTTGCTTCCATCATCAACCACAGTCAGAACTGTCTCTCTGGCGCCTTTACCATACCTTTCCTAAAGCCAAACTGACTATCACCTAACAGACCCTCAGTTTTCTTTTCATTTCTCGTCCATACTATTCTTGTTACCAACTGACTATCACCTAACAGACCCTCAGTTTTCTTTTCCTTTCTCGTCCATACTATTCTTGTTACCAACTCAGTTGCATGAACTGTGATAATTCTCCCACTTGCCGGTTCTTGCAATCTTTGGAATTGTGTGGATAATGTTTTTCCGAAAGTTGTTGGTGGCCTATATTGCCAGTCTCACATGTTTTACACACCAAAGTGAACAACAGTAGTCCTTTGGAAATTTCCTCGCAGAGTAAAACTGTGTGCCGGACCGAGACTGGTTTTAATCTTCTATGTCAGCGCACACTCCACTGCAGAGTGAAAATCTCATTCTAGTAGTCGTTTTGTTGCCACTCCCCCCAAATGACCTTAGTAATTCTGATGGAATGTTATTGACCACTTCTGCCTTATTCAGTCTTAAGTCTCCCAAAGCTCTTTTAAATTTTGTTTCTAATACTGGGCCCCCTGTCTCTTACCTGTCGACTCCTGTTCCTTCTTTTATCATGTTATCAGACAAGCCCTACCTCTCATAGAGGGTTTCAACATACTCTTTCCAGCTATTCGCTCTCTTCTCTGCATTTAACAATTGAATTCCCACTCATTCTTAATATCACCGCACTTACTTTTAATTTCACCGAAAGTTGGTCTGACTTTTCTGTATGCTGAGCCACTCCTTCTGTCGATCATTCCCTTTTCGATTTATTTGCATTTTCCATGCAGCCATTTCACCTTAGCTCCCTGCACTTCCTATTTATTTCATTCCTAAGAGGCTTGTATTTCTGTATTCCTGAATTTCCCCTGAATATTTTACACTTCCTTCTTTCATTGATCAACTGAGTATGTCTTTCTTTCCAGCTACCTTCCTTGTACCAATGTTTTTGTTTACAAACTCTGTGATTGCCCTCTGTCAGTGATGTCTATTCCTCTGTTTGACCATGATGTAATTTAAGAGAAACCATCTGGCATCTCCCAGTCTTCTCATTCCTAGTACCAAGCCCCTGTTTCCCCATAACCTGTGAAACTCATTATGTATCTTCAATGCAGTGATGACCAATGGCCTTTGTAGTCTGATCCCTTCAACCCCCACAAACCAACCAGTACAGTGATTTCTATTGTCTTCTGCATCCTCAAGCCATCAGTCATTGCTGTGTCTTCTACTTTTTAGTGGAAGATTCCCACCCAAGGACAAGATAGTGCCCTGAACCTCTCTCTGTTCTTCCATCCCAATTGACAAGGCTGTTGGCTGAATGAGAGTGATGTCTTATGCCAGAAGTCTTCAGTCTCCATTGCTAATGATTTTTATTTAAAATTTAAGTGGTGAAGCGATTTGAACCTGGTACCAGCTGCATTTTGAGTACTAATCAAAGACAATATCTTAGATGGAGTGTGTTTAGAGAACTGCTAATGGAGTTCCTTGAAAGTGCTACATCAGCAGTTAAAAAATACTGCGAGATATGGATGAACAAGCAATTTGTCTTTAATTTCTGTTCAGTTTCTTGCCTCAGCTTGTGTTACCTGAATACTTATGGTATTTGCTGAAGAAAAGATAGTCCATTCCAGGTATCTCCTAGAGGGCACTTGTCATACACTTCTAGAAGTGAACAGATAATCATCTGTTCTTTTGGACGTAATAAAGGTTTTTTTTTTTCCACCTAGGAACCTTAGTACTTTTTGCATGAAACATCTTGTAACTGATGAACTCAGATATTTCATATTCTGGTCACAGTACCATCCCTCTCCCTTTGCCCCCCCCCCTCCCCCAAACCATGGACAAATCTGTGTAGATGCCCATGCAATTGATTGTCTTGATTTAGTTTAATTACTTCTTTTGGTGAAACTTCATTAAGAACATGGAGGTGGTGTGAAAGCTGTATTCAATGGTTCAAGAGACTAGAAGAAGATTTTCAACAAAACGTGATGAAAAATAATGCCATGAACAAAGTTACAGAGAACAGGATGGATATTGGAGGATCAGATTTTCAATGAGGTGTATTTTTGTATAATGAGGAACAATGCTCTCAGAAGAAAATGGAAATGGACAAGAAACAGAACTACAAATAAATAAATTAGTATTTTTGACTTGCAAGGAGAGTAGCAGTGAACAGTGAAATAGTTTTGAGATATCTCTATCCTTGCTACTAGTCAAAACCCATTAGAGTTTTTCTTTCCTCAGATTCATATTGAATTAAAACAGCAATCTACATGGAAAGCAGGCATGAGAGTTCACAAATATCTTTTTGTTTTCTGGGAAGGGGACGAAGGAGAAGGGGGTGATGGGGGGAAAGGCTGTCCTACCCCACCTTTCCCTGGATACTCTCTTGGCTTTTGTTGTTCTGACTGAAAATTCCTGAAGACTCTGGGTTCTGAAAGCTTACTTTTAGGCTGTCATTTAAGTACACTGCAGGTACTATGTACCAATTATAACTTGTATTTTTGGTGATGAATAAACAAAATTTTTTCAACAGTTTTGTGTTTTATTTTGAAAGTAACTGTGTTTTCCAGCCATCCCACTCCTGTGAAACTAACATGAGGTGCACACAGCAGATCACGGGTGCCCTTTGGATATCTGAAAAACGGGCCCTTGCATTAACCAAAAGTGCCTGCTCAAACATTGGCTGTTGTATTTATGGATATTATTGCATGGATGAGGGACTTCAGCGTATGATATGTATCAGGAAAAATAAAAGGTACCACCTCAGCCGTTGTATTGGCAAAGTGCCTCATGTACATTAGAAATTAGTTTTTCATGCACTCTGATGCTCAGATTTTGACAGGTAGCTATCAGTATATGGTACTGTATTTATAAACTAATGATGGGTGAAAGATGTATTTTCTCTGTATATTTAACCTAAGCTATAGCTGCCTTCAACACTGCACTTAATTATATACTAGATGTATTAAACCACATGTCCAAATACAACCAGCCAACTGCTTCTATAGTCTTAAGTTCAGTGAATCTGCAACTCCCACAACACACACACCCATCCCCTCTTGTTGTCATTCCATAGAGATCCTCTATCGGGAAGTACCATAATGAAGTCAGCAACACAAGTTTTGTGAGCAAAATAACACAACATGTACAAGGTAGCCAACATATAACATGCACATGTATGTGTACAACAAGATTTCAGCATGGGTGGCATTTATAAAATGATCACAGCAACTTCACTTTTCTAAAACTGAGTAATATGCAGGAGTAGATTTCCTAGGATTTTGAACTAAACATATGGGAGATTTTGGAAATGATGGCCAAAACAGGCCCATCATGGCATTATCAGCTTTTTCTTCTTTTTTACCTTTAGGATGACATTATATACAGCTGTGCATAAAATTGTACACAAATTATGAGTGTTTCCCAAAAAGTTTGCACATTGAAACTCCTTTTACAAAAAGATTGAAAATTAGTGAGACTTCATCATTGGACATAGGCCACAAAAGTATTTGATTAAAAACTTTCATAACATTATAGCGCCATTAATATTTACATTAATACTTAAGTACAGCACCTTTCAGAACAGCATAGCACTATCTAAATTTACCAAAACATTTACTTACAACAACTTACATAGGATCGTAGCTCTATTCATATTTACCATTTGCATTGTCCTCATTCAGAATTGTGAAATTGTAACAGTCGCTGAGAACAAACAGTATTATAAAAATGCACTTCAGAACCCCAAACAAAGTGGAAACACTGAAAATGCCACCCCTAAAACATCTGCAATGCCTCTAACATGAAGATTCAGAGTTAAAAAGACTATAACAAGCATAATAAATACTGGTAGAGAACAAGGAGTGCCACGTAGGGGATGGGGGGGGGGGGGGGGGGGGAGTGAGTGAGTGAGTAGCCTTCTATATGAGGAAATTTAGATGTGATATCAAAAAAGAAAACGCAAACTGTTCACAGTTAAATTCTTTTTCAGGCCACAATAAGTCTGAACTAGAGAAACTAGGCACAAAAAGGCTAAATAGCAGCTTCAAGATTAGTGTTAATTTTAAACTAAAAGGTGAAATAATGAACCTATATGACACAACAATATTGTGGTATTTTTGATTCTGAAGAGTATTCAGTGCATATACACTAAGAAGAGATTGACAAGACTTTCACCAAAATAATGAGCCCATATTTAAAGCAATTGTTAATGTGCAGTGCCTGAGAATTAAATGTTATCTGTTACTATTGTTTGCAGAAAACATTAGGTCTGCTGTGTTACATGTATGTGAATGGTGACTAGCTAAGGAAAAGGACAAGTACTACAGATATACTGAATACATTCACATGGAGAGTTCATGACACTGAGAAACTATTATCCATGGTGGCATGTCTGGGTGTGTCAACACCAGATGTAGACTTACGGGATTTTTTCTCAATTTGGATTTAGTAGTTTCTGCTGTATTTATAGTGTACCATTCTGCAAATGGAAATTTTGAAAACTTTATCACATAAGTGGAATGTGGTTTATTTCACCTAACACATTTTATATCAACTGTAGTATTGTGCAGCACTTTTCATGTACACACAAGTGACAGAAGTGCAAAAGATGGAGTCTTCTAGAATTTAGCAAATGGTTGTGGGCTTTTTGTAGCAAATAAACTTCCACCAACAGATGATGCCTGTCTGGACACAATTATCACAAACATAAACAGCTGGGATTAAAAAGTAAAAGTAGTTGATTCAGTGTTAGCAGATAACATACATTAATTATGGAGTGACAGATGAAGACTATGAGATATCAGTGGTCAAATAAATGACAGCCAAATTATAAATAATAATTTAATTTATTTAAAGTTTTCGTTTTTAAAACACATTTTTTTTTGTAATTTTGGTGTTGACTTTTATTCTTAATGCAGATTTGCACAGGGTCTGCAGACAAAAGCAGAATTTTCTGACCATACAGGTTTGGTGCACTGATAACACATAATTTGACTTTTTCTATCTTTCTTCTCTACACAATATCTGCATTGGCTCCTGTTTTTAGCTGGTGGTTTCATTGCCCTTAATGGATCTGGTGCTACTAATGAATTCATTGATTTCTTTATCCCCACCAGTTGTTTTCCCAAATTTATGATGAAAGTCAGATGTCTCATTTCTTTATTGGTAGCCTGGCAGGTTGTTCACCTTCAGTTTTTATTTTCATTTTTTTGCAGCAGTGACTAATGTCAGATCTTTTGATAGCAAATAAAGAGATGAATTGAGAGATGTAAACAGTTATCCAGGCATTTCAACGTCAATCACCAAAGTTTTCACAAAATTCTCTTCAAGTCACACAGCTCTGGTTTCCTTGTCCTTCCCCAAGTACAATTTCATCTTCCAGCAGTAGCTTTTTGCATTTTCTCAAAGTGCCCAGAACTTTATTTCATATCTACCAGGTTTTAATGGGATGTATTGCTGCAAAAGCAGTGATCTTGAAATGTGACTAACTGTTCATCAACAGTGATGCACCATCCAGGAATGTAGGCATCCCTAAGAGTAATTTCCCATTTCCCGAAAACATCTCTATTGGTTTCATCTATGTTCATGTAAGGCTGCTGCACTGTCAAAGTACAACACCCTCACAAGAGCATGGAAGAAGTTGCAAGACATAACTTCATTGAACGGTTTTTGCTTTGCCTATCACAAATTCCATTTTGAGGGGCTGTTGTCCATGTTTTATTTTCATTACAAAGAAATAGTAAGTCACATTCAGTAGAATTTGCACTAAATTGTTGTTCTCCATGCTTGTAAAGGGATGCTTCATAATCATCCATCTTTATGTAGTTCTCAGATTTCAGCAACATGTACCTCATTATCATCATCATTGGAAGATTCACATTCTGTAGGTGGGTTATCAGAATCAGAAGATGCTCCAACAGTTCCCTTATCTCCTCTTCTCTGTCACTTTTTCAACACTTTCAGATTGTAGACCAGGTAACTGTCGTGACATAATGCACCAAAATAAACGTGGGCTTATCACAGCGAAGGATGTTAATCATCAAAAGAACACCAGTGTGAGTCAACAATGGCAAATAACATAACAGATGCAGTGCAGAGAGATATCTGGTTGTTCAAAAATTGCTTCTAACTGTGTGGGCCTGTGAGGCCCACAATGGGGGAAATGTGCCCCAATACTTTAACACAGAGCCATAGCAAAACTTTATAATTTTTTTCCAAAATTATGAACGACCTGACAAATTGGAAAATGTCATAAAGTCTCATTGAAATAAAATTTATAGTTACTAATAGAGAAGATATTTCTGAGGCCCGATGGTAGGTAAAGGTTTAAAAAGCAATGTTCTAATCTTAAATTACAATTTTATAGCAGCCACAGACTTTGAAACCATCATCATACTTCACTGTAATTACTTACATGCTAAAAATCTGTACAAAAAGAAGTAGACAAAGCAAGGAAGAAGAATTATAGATTTATAAAAGAAGTCAATAATGCTTGCAAAACAGCCTGAGCTCCAGGGAATAAGCATAGGAAAGAGCCCACCTCCCCCTTAAATGTTTGCAGCTCCAATTCTTTTAAGAGCTTTTTTATTAAAGTTATATAAAAACACTGTATGTTAAATACCGGACCTGGGTGTGGATCCTGTCATTAACTTAACAAATAAAACACAATGCAAAATGGAAAACTGGAAAAAGTGAACAATAATGATGCCCTGTACCACTCTTCAGAAAAGAGTCTTTGCAATCACTAAGGTATTAGCCATAGCAATAAACAATTACTTATCCATAGGAGTCTTCCCAGACTTCTTGAAATGGCATGGACAACTAATTTACAAAAAAGGACACCTGTGTTTAGTGTACTTTATAGACCAATCTCAATCATTTTAGTTCTAGCTAAAGTAATGGGATCTGTCATGAAAAATCAGATTATGCATTACTTTGAGGAAAGAAAATATCTCCTGTGGTACACAACATGATTTTTTAAAGATAAATACTGCTCTGCTGGACTTATTAACAAAAACAATGCTGGCATTTGAGGAGAGACTGTGCCATTCACACTGTGTGATAGCAAAGTGTTTGACAGCATCCCCAACAAAACCTTACTCAAAAAGCAATAATACTGTGGTGTGTGATGTGCTGTACAAGATACCCATCAGCATTACTTAGAACACAGACAGCAAATTGTTTCAGTCCAAGGGCCAATATCTCAGGAGCTGAAGTTATTTGCCAAAGTCTTCTGACTTAGTCCATTTCCTCTTTCTCATCCTTGTAAATGATCAAAACCAAGATGGTCATGCACTACAATGGCCAATGACACTGCTCTTATTGCCAAAGGAAATAACTCTACCAAGGCAATTATGGTATTACTTGTGCTATTTGTGAAAGACAAGGAATGGTTCATCTTGAATAAAATGAAAATAAATGGAAGAAATGCTCAGTGTACAACATGTAGCCTGAACAGAAATACATGACAACACTATGTAGAAACTGTAGACTCACTGGTTTTTGCAATCGAATACAAACTTTCCTCAAGCAGAAAAACTGAGAATGTATGTAAGAATCTGTCACATGTATTACATTTCCTGATGATATTGATGAGAGTAGTTACAGACAAATATCTAGTAACTATACACCATGTTCTATTCCACAGTCTGCTGCCTATAGACTACACCTATGGTGTCATTCATCAGGCTACAAGGATGAGCTATTACTGCAAAAGAGGGCAGAAATGATATCACATCCATGACAACTAAAGACCTAAGTCATTTCAGAAAGTGTTGAGAGATACAGATAAACACTCAAAAGGGAGAGATAAAAATTCACCAAGTTATCAACAGGTAGAACCAAGTGAAATCTTTCCAATAATTGCCATGACAATGTTCAGTTCACTACAGTTGGAAGTACAATCTTAGCTTTGCAGAAATTCAAGAAAAAACTGCAAGGGATGTAAAACTTTGCCCACAGAACTGTGCTGATTCATGGGTGGAATGACCACTATGTGGTGGTGAGAGCCATCTTCTTGTTTGTTAGGAGGCTTTCAACTCCTGTTTGATGTCTCGGGTTTATACCTCTCTCAAGGGAGACAGGAGTCCATAGAGGGTGGTTGCATAAAGACAGTCTGTAGACAGGACAATTCTTTATTACTCAAGTACGCTTGAACAACTATATGGGCATGCTCATCCCAGGCATAGCTTGGTGTCAACCCCCAAGGTCCCCACATTTACACATGTGTATACAGTGTACTCAGAAACAGTCTAAAAATCTGGTAAAAGTGTTGCAGGGTACATTGTGCTGAGAAAAAGTTCTTAAGAAAAAAATTCAATATGTTGCATCATAACCAAGGTAATTAGCATTGAATGTAGTGTGTCAAGCCATTGCACACAAATTCAAGAGGCCCACCAGATATAATTAGTGACAGTTGTTCTCATAGTCTATGTAACTGTGCATAAGGCTATTCAGCCTTTGGTTCAGGTTTGACGCCTGCTAACATCCAGTGTCTAATTTTTATATCGCTCTCTTGTTCAGTTTTAGGAAACCAAACAAATAACACATTTGGCAACAGCAGCTATTGTGATGCTCAAGAAATTTGCACATGCAATGGCCTCATTGGCTAATTTCAATGCTAATTAACTCAGAAATGGCAACATATCAAATTTGTTTCTCAACAATTATTTTTCAGTATAACCTGATATACAACACCCTTACAAGCTTTTCAGACTGTGTCAGACCACCCTTTATATGAGTACATCACCTAAACTAAAGAAAAATTTAGGATGAAATTTATTATTCCTTGACCCATAATTTACACACAGTTGCTAGACTAGAAGTTTGCATTCTACTGTTTCATCTAAGGTGATCAATAACTAACTTAGGTACATCATCTTAAATATATGATGAGACAAACTTTATTGCTATTTTAATATCAAAGAAAACCTAGTCACAACATATTCAGAAAGTAAGTCTTTTGATGTTTCCTTGGTTACAACAACTCTTTTCTTATTGTGATTGTTTACTTATTCATCATTCAAGAATTATGCCCCCTAAGATTGGATTACACACCCTCTTTTCTAAATGTATATTCACTAATGAATAGTACTGTCATACATTGTTTCTTTTCTCCAGAAAAGAGAATTACTGTGTTTTATTGATATTTGTCACCTGATCCATGACTGGTACCACATAATAAAAAATAACATTGTTTAACATTCAAGTATACATAGCTCATACAATCTCAATAAATGTAGTTAGTATCAAATCACACCACAAGACTGGTAAACTCAATATATTTTCATTCCTTCACTCATTGAGAATTATTGGTCATAAGTATGCACTCCGCCTGCAAGAATCTCACTTAATTAATAGACATGTACAATCACTGTTCATTAGTAGATATTTTAGCTCTTTAGCACATTGTGTGGCAGAATCCTATTGATTTGGGCTACTTATACTAAAACTGAGTTACTCACCTCTGTAAACCCATATAAAACCCAACTGTTTTAGTGTTGAGACCTTTTAGAAGTACAAATATTCTCTGCCAATGTCACTTTAAATTACTTTACTATATAAAATGATCAGAGATGTATTCTTGGTCCATTCACTTAGAATACATGCCTTCTGTCAAACAAATGTTTACTGTTTAAGTGTAGGTACCATTCTACTTATTTTAACTGTAATTATTTGTTTGTTATGACACTAGTACAATCCACAGAATAAATTAAGCTCTGACACTACCACTTGGCATACGAATGGAGGTGCTAATTTTAATCAATGGAAAATCCAAGATGGACTGTAACAATATTAGGGAAGGAAAGTTGTTACTCACCATATAGCGGAGATGCTGAATAGGCACAACAAAAAGATCCACACACACACACACACACACACACACACACACACACACACACACACACACACAGAGTCATTCAAATGCAACTTGCACAAAAGACTGCAGTCTCAGGCAACTGAAACCACACTCAGTTACCTGAGACAACAGCTGTGTGTGTGAGTTGTGTTTGCATGTGTGTGTGTGTCTATCGTTGACAAAGGCTTTAATGGCTGAAAGCTATAATTTTGAGAAACTTTTTGTTTCCAGAATGAGATTTTCACTCTGCAGTGTAGTGTGCGCTGATATGAAACTTCCCGGAAGATTAAAACTGTGTGCCGGACCGAGATTAGAACTCGGGACCTTTGCCTTTCGCAGGCAAGTGCTCTACCATCTGAGCTACCCAAGCATGACTCACACCCCATCCTCACAGCTTTACTTCTGCCAGTACCTCTCTCCTACCTTCCAAACTTTACAGAAGCTCTCCTGTAAGCCTTGCAGAACTAGCACACCTGAAAGAAAAGATATTGCAGATACATGACTTAGCCACAGCCTGGGGGATGTTTCCAGAATGAGATTTTCACTCTGCAGTGGAGTGTGTGCTGATATGAAACTTTGCAATTGATAAAAACATATAAACTGAGTGCTGAGATATGAAAATCATTCAAATGTATGACTACTAACCTAATAATGCTTAATTTTATAAGATTCTGATAATTATTTACAACATGGTTCATAGAATGCACTCTTGAACTTCTTTAAATTTTTGCATAACAAATTATCAGTCATAGAACATCAGTATTTCACAGCATTATTTCAAGTTGCATAATGTATAGGAAAGTTAATCCCCTTACTTGAAAAAAATATACAGTTGTGTGCAATAACAGTGTCCATGGCAGTGTCAACTTTCTTAAACAAATAGTTCCATGAATTCTTCACATAGGATAATTTCTTGGTTAACAGTTTACAAATTTCAGATTTACAAGTGTCAGTTACAACACTGATGTAGTTGGCAGATGCTTGAGTACGTTACTCAGCACCTATGATATCTTGTAAGTTGACTGGAATAGCAAGGGGTGCAGCCATACAGATGTGTGGGAGTGGATCTACCCACATCTTTCAGTTTCCTCCCTAGATTTCTCATCTCACACACACCAGTAGATAGGTTACTTCCTGTATAGCTTTCACATCAAATCCTGAAACACTGTTTTGTGTACTGAGTATGCTGTTCAACACCTCCCTCACAGCACATGGCGTACGCTCTTCCTACTTATACTGAAAAAACTAGTATACAGGGGTTACATCAGAATGGATTAAAAAGTGTTCACGTATGAGAATTTAACACACATATCTAAATGCAATGAAAAAATGAGATGGTAAGGTGGTATACGCAGATATACTAAGATACTATTATTAATTTTTATAGTAAATACGAATAAAACAAGTCTTCACTGAATTTATCACAACACCTACGACTTTACTCAAAAGAGTTCATGACAAATTTAATTATTCTCTGCAGAGTACTTAGGAATAATCATAATATTTAACAGTAATAGTATTCTAAGTTAAGAAAATTTATCACTAGATATTTAATGACATCATCCCATTTCAAAATTGTAAAAGAATCTACTCATATAGTCTCACAGCATACATGTATCAAATTATAAACCACAAATCTATCACAAAACATAACTATATAGTTGTATGAACCTGCAAATATAGTGTGGCATAGATTTAAACTCAGTCAAGAGATAAGACTGAACTTGAGAAATCACATCATCATACATGCTAAATTTCTGACAGTGGAGAAAGAAAAGGAAACAAAAAAAAAATATACATACTTATCGATCATATCTATAAGCTTTCAGTTCAGTGATCTTGCATAATCCAAACAACTTCTTAGATTGAGGATACACAAGTCTGTATGCATTAAACTGTGGATTTTCAAGAATTTTGAATGGTCCTATATAAATATCATAAAATTTCTTTATCTCAGATGTCAACACTTTAGATTTCTCTTTGGCTTTCACCAATACAAGATCTCCTACCTCAAATTTAGAAAATCTGACTTTACCATCAAGGCTCTACTTTTTCCTATCCCCCTCCTTTTTCATCTTCTCTCTCTTATGCTGACAGAATTTTACATGGTGAAAACTCAACATTCTCAGAAATACATTTAGCTGGTCTGTAGTTAAACATGGTTTCAAATCATGACAACTCCATTGAAGGATGTTGTAAGCTGTTCATAACATCCTCAAAATCGATGATATAGTCTATTAAATTGGTATTTCTCCAATACATTCTAAACAGCCTTCCAATTTCTCTCATATATCTTTCTGCAGGATTACTCAACAGATGGTACACAGACTTAGAATATGTCTTATTTTTGTATGATGAACAAAATCTTTCCAAGCTTGTGACATAAACTGAGAACCATTGTCAGATAAAATTGTTTTAGGAACACCCACCTGATGAAAATATGTGTTTTCAAATTTAGAAATGATTTGTTTACTGGTATCTTTCTTAAGAGGAAACAGCTTTATGAACATTGAAAATACATCAACTGGCACAAAAACATAACAAAATCCATTCTTAGACTCAGGCAAATGTCCATAAATGTCCACAGACTTGAGATCTAGGTTACTTTTATTCAGTATGTTTTGCATTTGGCCTCAAATTGTTTGGTTACTTACCTTCACCCTTTCATATCTGTTGCAATTGACAACATTCTTTTTGACTCATTCCTACGTTATAAAAATGGCTGTTTTCCTGAATCTATTGTGTACATTTTGTTGATCCACAATGACCAAAACTCCCATGTGTGCAAGTAACTAAAGTATCAACAGTTTGCTCCAGCCAACATAGTTTCCAATCATCTGAGTCAGTAATATGTCTCCAGAATAAAATACCCTTGTGTACCTCATAATATTGCTCTGTCTTTTCTCCTCCTTTCTTATGCAACTTGCTATTAACCAGTTTCGAATTTTGATCATGATTTTGTCACCTGCTGAACTCTTCGCAAATTTTTAAGATCTCTTTTTCCTCTTTCATACCTCTCAAGTACATAATTTTAAACTCTTTCTCTCCTTCTCCAAAGTTGTTAGATGATTCACTCCCTAAAGGTAACCTAGACAAAGCATCAGCAACTACAGCATCTGTGCCCTTAATGTCTGATTTCATAATTGAACTGCAGTAAAAACAAGGCCCAAAGAGTAATTCTATTATAGTACAGCTTACACACCTGGAGATAACATAATGCTTTGTGATCAGTATAGATGATGACTTTGTGACTTAGTAAATAATTTTTAAAGTGGTTGAATGCCCAATGTACAACCTAAAGTTTTTCCTTGGTTACAGTGCATGTCTTTTCATGCTTCTGCAATACTTTACTAGCAAATGCAAGAGATCTATGTTCAATAACATGTTCAAGTCCAACCTTGTAAAATAAATGAACATCCAAACTGACATCGCTACTATCTGTCATAATACAAAAAGGAAGAGACAAATCCTGTCTCAACAATAACTGACTTTGACACAACTGTCCATTGATCTCATTGAAAGCATCCTGACAATCCTGATTCCAATTCCAAACAGTATTCTCCTTCAAAAGTTCACATCGCATGAAACATTCAAAGCTTGGCTGCTGTAAGATTTTATATAGAATCCAGTTAACCCAAAAAAAGATTTAAGCTGTTTCTTGTTGCAAGCAGTAGGAAAATTAGCAATAGCATCAAGTTTCTCTTTATCAGGTGCAATTCCTTTCCCAGATATAACATGTCCTAAACATTTAACTTCTTCCACACCAAATTTACACTTACCTATTTTCAAAGTCATACTACTGATTCCAATTATGAAAAAAAAAACATCTCTTAACAGATCCAAATGTTGTTCCCAAGTCTTTTCAGTGACCAAGATTCCATCAACATACACAATTAATTCTGAACTCACATCGCTTCCCACAACAGAATCCAGAGCTCTTACAAATTCAGCTGTGCACCACACAGTATTTAAAACACCTAAGTCCACATAAAATGCAGTATACTTTCTAGAATGAATTTCAAGTGGGCTCTGGTGAAATCCAGAGGTCAAGTTCAAACTACTCATGTATTTTACATAATCAAATTTGTATAACAGCTCATCCATGTTCTCAGGACAGTCATTGTCTCTCATAAGGAACTGATTGCAATGCCTACAAATCCAAAATAATTCTCACTCCACCATTTCTCTTAATTACTACAACTAAAGGATTATTGTGAGCACTACTACTTCTCTCAATTACCCCCCACATTTCCGTTTTCTGAATTTCTTTCTCAACATCTTTCCTTTTTGAAAATAGTGTATTATATGGCTTGAGAAAGAAAGGTTGATAATCTCTAAGGTAAAGCATGCACTGACAGCCTTTCAGTTTCCTCAGTCTTCCACTGAACACATTTGTAAACTTCAATAACAAATTCCCATGTTGTTCCTTTTGTTGGTAATTAAGAGTTGTAGCTTCACTCACTTTAGAACCTACTCCACTTTCAAAATCCTGGTCCTCAGTCTCATCAAAATTTATATCATCATCAAAGACCTGGTACTCACCTTGGTTCACAATGTTTTGCAAATAGTTACAACTTTCCCCACAATTTAAAATAAAGAAATTAGTTTTCATATAAATATTACTTTTATGTTCCAAAATAAACAATACTTTAGAATTCCATTCAAAACAAGCCTCAACTTTCACTATCCAATCCATATTGAGAATTATATTTTCTTCCAGATTAGGGATCACTAAGCATCCATGTTCAAAGGTCTTGTCTCCTATACTAAAAGTTAAAAGTATCTTAGATTTTATCAATTTACTTTGATTACCTTTAGATCTTCTTATGCTTTTTACACCTACGATGGGCATTTTCACAAAATACTTACTATACTTGATTTTGTCCCTAAATTGTTCAGATGTACCAAAAATTGGGCTGCCTGTATCAGTCAACCAGTTACCTTCCCATTGATCAATCTTAATTTTAATGTAAGGACACACAAAATCTGAATCATCTTCTCTGTTGTCAGATGTTTCACACAAAAGATCACTTCCAGTTTCATCAAATGCTACAATCACACTGTCTTTGCAGGGTTTTATCAACTTTACTGGTATCATAGCATTACTTTGGTCACTCATGTTGTTGGGTAAAGATTGAACACAGTGAATAGATTCCATGGCACAACTAACATCACTTGTTACAGAAGGAACACAAAATACATTACTGTCAAAATTATACTTCCTATTTAGATCTTCTTCCACTTCATTTCACCAGTTGATAGACAAATTCTCACTAACCATGGCTAAGTTATGCCAGTATGCACATTTATCTATGTTATCATCCATCTGGTCCCAAACAAACTTCAAAAAGTTTTTACTTTTATTCTCTATGCTCACAGATACCTCACCTTTACCATTTGGATCATTACTCTGCATGACATTAATGAGAACTGCTTTGATTGGACTGGTATTCCAAAATATCACTTAGTTCAGATCCAATATAGTCATTACCTGATTTACACACATCAACAACACTGCTTTCTGACCAAGAGAAGAAATCATTAGTATGCACCACAACAAAGTTGTAACTACTCTCACATTTTGGTTTGTGATTAACACATACATCACTATAATTACCCATAGTATCCCAAAGCTATTGAGCAAAATGTAAATGAGAAATCTGATATTCCTTCTGTTCAATTTCAGGTACATGTGCCATATCATTGACTCTGTTATTTTTTTCTAATTGTACATGTAACCTGGGGGTCCTGTGCTTCTTATGTATCCTTGCCCCAGAACTGTGGACCTTCATTGAGGGAAACTGCCATTTGCCGCATTGTTACTTCTGTGATTGTTTCTTCAACACTCGAATGCCCAGATGGGTCAAAATGACCATTTTCAGTTTTTAAGTGCTAGCTATGTTTTGCAGAATGATTCAGGGAACTTTTACTTTTGTGACATTTATTTATTTGGCATGTGCTTTCATTATATTAAAAAACTGTGCATTTCACGTAATTGATTATCAGTTTTTCCAGTTTTACCTAAAACACTCAGAGGGATCACATTGACCCCATTAGGAAAAAGCTATAATTCTGTTTATAGTTATGCTATACGTTTATCTCATGCATTCTCAACCCTCGGCTACCTTATTCTGTAGCACAATAATTTACTTTCATTCATATTATAGCCACATGAAATGACAACAATGAACTCAGTTCATCATTGTTCATTATTCTCTTGTAAGAACCAGTCTTTCAAAGGTAATTGTGAGCTGAAGATTGAAATGAATCAGAAAGATTATTTACGAGATGAAGAGATTATTGCAGAGTTACAAAGAGTTATGGGGTGTGATTTAGATAGTGGAGAAATTTTTACTGATGATTCAGAAGAAGAGTTTTTACCACAAACATTGAGAGAAGATGAATCATCTAATACCAATGATTCTGATTCTTCAGATACAGATAATGGAAGTTTATAGTCCAGTAAGTACCATGTGATCAATAAGTCAGTATAAATTTGAAAACTGTATAAATCACGGAATAATGAAGATAGGGAGATACAAATTGACACATATGCTTGGAATGACACGGGGTTTTATCACAACCAAAAAAATACAAACATTCAAAAAATGTCCGACAGATGGCGCTTCATCTGATCAGAATAGCAATAACTAGCATAACTAAGTAAGACAAAGCAAAGATGAAGTTCTTTACAGGAAATGCTCAATATGTCCACCATCATAAGTCAACAATAGCTGTAGTCGAGCAATAATATTGTGAACAGCACTGTAAAGCATGTCCGGAGCTATGGTGAGGCATTGGCGTCAGATGTTGTCTTGCAGCATCCATAGAGATGTCGGTCGATCACGATACACTTGCGATTTCAGGTAACCCTGAAGCCAATAATCGCATGGACTGAGGTCTGGGGACCAGGGAGGCAAGGCATGACGAAAGTGGCAGCTGAGCACACGATCATCACCAAACGACACGCGCAAGAGATCTTTCACGCGTCTAGCAATATGGGGTGGAGCGCCATCCAGCATAAACACTGTACATTCCAGCAGGTGTTTATCAGCCAGGTTAGGGATGATGCGATTCTGTAACATATCGGCATACCTCTCACCCGTCACTGTAGCAGTTACGAAACCAGAATCATGGATTTCCTCGAAGAAAAAAGTAATGATAATGGTAGATGTGGTTGGTTCTAATAAAACCCCATGTCATTCCAAGCATGTGTGTCAATTTTTACCTCTCTATCTATGTTATTCTGTGGTTTATTAAGTTTTCAAATTTATACTGACTGTTTGATCACCCAGTATATTATTATTATTGCAGCTAATTCATAATCATCTTATTCTTATCTGCATATAACGTTACTGTACTTAATTCATATTTTATGGTAGTCTTCTTACATTTGTTCTATTATTCATGCTCTATTGATCAAGAAGAATCATCTAACAGAGGAGGAGATAATCCATTTCCTCAGAGTGTAGAACAAGTGACTGCTTCTTCATCATCTGATGAAAGACATAAAGAAGTTGCTCCTGATGGAACAGTCTGGGTAGAACCAGTGCCTAATTCACAAGGTGGGCATTTACCTAATCACAATATTTGGAGAGAATCTCCTGGACCTAGCATGGAGGGGTGGTGTCGGTTGTCTGTGTTGTTGGTAATGCTGTAATTCAGTCCACCTACCTCAATGGGATTCTTGCTGTTGTCCCTTCACTCTCAGGTAACAGATATGTGCTAGGTAGTGTCAAGCAGTGTTGATGAAACCACTACCTAATACCTACCACACACAGGCCGCGTAACTCTAGTTGAAAGTCAGTTCCTGAAAGTTCATGACTAAAAAATCAGGCGTTCAGGATATACAGTCTACTTGCAGAAAAGCATTTAAAATTAGATTAACTCTGTTTTTTATGTATATAGATTCACGCCACAGGAATGGTTACTACGACCAGAAAGTTCACACGCTCATATCTCTTAAAGTATTTAACTTGGAAACACCAAACTTTCATTAAAATATTTGTAACTCAAGTTGCTTCAGTCATGATATGTTCAAACCAAAATTAGCTCACTATTTCCTCATTTTATGGAGTATTTCTAAGGAGCAATCTAACATCGTGTTATCCATAGGCTGGCTAGCAAACGACTCTCTAGAGGAACTCTCCTCTCTGCACACTACTCTATTTGTGGGTGAACCACTTAGTTCTGATTGGCCGTTGAACTAAATGACCAATCAGAACTTTCCTTTCTGATCATTCTTGCAGCAAATCTTGCGTTATCCAGTCACTAATTTGATAGTAATTAACATCAGCAAAATTTACATTCCTTGTATCATGTCTAATCAAAATAAGCAAAGTGCAATATATTCTTCAAATTGATTAATAAACTTATTCTGTCTCTAAATTCCATTCTGGCTGGTTTTATACAAAAGCATACTCACACAGACATACATCACCTGAGTCCTGGTTGCAACATAAGTTTCCCATAGTTTGTTTGTACAAGGTTTATGTAAAATGAAATATTAAATTTTAACATATGTCCCACATACACTCTCTCAATCATTCTCATGCCCCCACTCACCAAAATATAATCAAATAATAATTTTGACTGAGTGTTGTTCTGCATAATACAAAGTGATTAAATTTTTAAAAAGAAAATTCTAATTAACTGATTTTTATGCACTGACAACTTTTTAATGTCTTCAAATAGTAATGAAAGTCAATCTGTTATTGTTCCTAATTTGGTGTTGGAAAAACAAGCATAGGTTTTAGGACTTTTAGGTAATTCTGCTTATCTCTGGAACTGTAATAAAAAAAATTTTGACAGCATCATTTTATTAATAACAAAAGGCTGTGTACCAAATTTGAACAAAATCATTATGTAGATTCATAGAGGGTTTGAGTCTTTGTATCAACTGAATGCAGTTCTCATGGCAGGCTGTGTCAGCTGTGCTGTGCTATGAACAGAGTGAGGGGGAAAAAAAAAAATAAGCAGACAGCTGCTTGCCTTAATGCAACAAATGTTATCTCGTAATACCTTGCTGCATTACACTACTCCACATGCAAAAAGAAATGTAAGTGATGAACTGGTATCAAGTGCTTGGCATTTGTTCATAGACAATTATATAATCAAATATATCTTGAAATGTACTATAAGAGAGGCACACAGAGTACTAGGAAATGACAGCTGGTCAATGACCACAGAAGAACTAGAATCATTTATTGCAAAAATTTATGTTCATGGTGTGCGTGGTTGCTAAAGTACAGACCTTCACAGCTTATGGTCAGATTCCTGGGGTCTACCATTTTGTGTGGAAACCAAGAGTAGAAGTAGACTCTGTGATATTATGAGATTCCTGAGGTTCGACAAGAAGTCTACATGCTCTGTACAATTACAGAATGATAAGTTTTCATTGGTTTCTGCTGTCTGGAACAAATTCATAGAATACTGCACAAGGTGTTACAAACTTAGGAGTGACATAACAATAGATGAGCAGCGCTTCCCAAGTAAAACTAGGTGCCTATTCACACAATTCATGGTTTCAAACTCTGACAGATATTGGGCAAAAATACTGGTTAGCTGTAGATGTTGAAAGCCAGTATATACACAATGGTTTCCATTATCTTGGTACAGATAATGCATTATCCCAAGATGAAAGTGTTTCAGATTATGTAGTGATGCGTCTTATGGAACCATTTCTGGGCAGGGTCAGAAATGTCACTACAATTACTTCACTCAAACTAGCCAAAAAATTGAAAGAAAAATCAATCTCCATTGCAGGAACAGTAAATAGAGCAAGAAGAGAAATATCACATCCTCTGAAGTCCTTGAAGAGTCCTCTGTACTACACAAAACTTTTCAAATGTCCATGGTTATCCCCATTAAACCTATCCTGCTGATGTGCAAAATTTCTCTCTGTGTTAACACTTTGATCTTGATATAAGTTATGATTATCTCTGTTTCTGTAATTACTCCCTTTGTGATTTCTAGCATTCTGATTCGTATGGAAGATACTTCTTTCTACTGCCCTATCCAGCCAGTCAAAATATCGTAAAAATTTATCAGGATGATCGTCAGGTCCGTGTGCTAAATCCCACTGCAATCTTTCCGGTAATCTCTTTTTTTAAGAGCAAAAATCAAGGTCATTTCATCAAATTGTTTCTGAAAGTATGCTAATTTTTTAAGTTGGTTCTTGCAAAACTCTTTCAAAGTGCTATTCCTATTTCTATAATTAGGACCATTCAAAAATTCATTTTTGATTCTATCCTGTTCAGCATCAGACCAAAATTTATTTAGAAAACCTTTCTCAAAACTCTGATATGTTTCCCACTGACTTAAATCTACCCAATACAGAGCTTCACATTCAATGCATCTTTAAACAAACTTAATTTTTTTTTTCATTCATGCCTGACACAAAACTATCTCTGCAGTGGTGCAGAAAATCTACTGGATGTAAATTGTTTGATGGAAAACTTTTGATTGGAGAGTTGGACCATGCAATACCATTGTTTGCACACAGATTTTGGTTGAGACAAATTTCCTGAACTGCAGAAATTTGCTCATCTAAAACAGTTACATTAGTTTGCTTATAGTTTTCAACATCAAAAATTTTTTGGTTTAACCTGGCGACATCTTGTCCCATTTTTTCTGCTACAGCCTTCTGTTCAACTCTGATGTCATCAACATTCTTTGATTGTTTTTCTGACTCAGCTACAAACTGATTTTCCAAAACAATACATTTATTTTCTACAACATCAACTTTTTCATTCACACTTTTCAATCCCTCTGACAACCTATTTCTTAACTCTGAAACTTCATTACTAAGCTGATCCATCTGATTTTGTACTCTTTCTAACTTACTATTGATATCTGTCTTCATATACTTTAATTTTGCCAAAATGAACTGCAAAATATCAGTTTTTACTGTTTCTTTACTGACTATGATTTCACTCAGCTAAGACATGCCCTGACTGAATCCTGCATTTTTCATTTCTGCCTCACGCTTACCCTCATCCCTATTCATTTTGCTAACAGGCACATGAGTCCACAAACAAATTAACTTCAGGAATAGATTGTCCTTATGTTTCCATTTTTATGTCTCTGGTTGTAGTTGTAAAGTCCTCTTTCATTTGATACAGTCCATCATTACTGGTAGTACATCATCACTGTTGGTATGATTTGCTTTGTTGGTCAGCCTCCATCATTTCTCTCTCTTTTTTTATCTTTTCTCACACAGCTGACTCCAATTTTTCATGTCTAGGAGTCTGATTCTTGAAGCTGAAATTCTCAGATTTTAGGTTCTCATGATTCAATTGGTCTAAATAATTTTGAAGAATATCTTTGCAGGATTTTTGTTTTCATGATGATTTAATGTCTCATATTTTACTATACCATAATTTTTTTTTGAAATTCCTCTTTAACAAAGCCAAAATTATTTTGTTGTCCAAAATACAAAACACTCTGCAGTAATAACAATGTTCCAAAGGGTTTACAATTTTTCCTTACAAATGAATTTCTGTTAGTTTAGATTATTATTTTGTAAATGAATCTGGAAATAAACATAACAAACAGCACTAGATTGCATAATTAATAATAGAAATTTTAAGTGTGTCAAATATTTTGTAATTTCAAATGTTTCTAAAACATTTTAACTGTACATTCAGAGCTAGTATATATTGATTGTAACAACAAAAACCAAGTAATTCCTTTTCATAGATTTTGGCTTGAAATACAACATATTATGTAAAAATTATATTAAGTTTTTCAAGAAAACAACTGAGATAATACTGACCGGTCCAAAATTCACATAATATTTCTGGTATCTACTACTAATGTTGAGGAAAAATAAAGCTGGAGGAGGATATCCCTTTTGCCGGGTCCTCTTAGGTTCCCCTATGGATAATCTTGATTTGTGCAAGGTGGGTGTCTGTCATATTCCTTGCAGTCATGGCATGTCATATATTGATTAGACTATCAGGATCAAGGAGGTCTAGAGTACTGACATAATGTCACACACTCTAACAACAGCTGAGCAAATCATCTATTGCAGACTGTTGCCTTGGCATTGGTGATCCTATGGAATATAGCAACGTGAGGTTTCTGGCATGTACCTCCAGTCATTGGGATAGTGTTATTAAGGAAGCAGTTAAAATTAATCTTGCAAGTAAAACCCCATAAATAGAGATGGAGGCTTTTGCTTGATTTGTGTACGGATTCCTTCTCTCTCCCTTGTCAAAAACAGAGGGCCAGAGTTAATGCTGTCTCACCAACTGTTTAGTAATTTTTCCATTGATAACATGTAGTGTCAGTTACCTTTGGATGTGTTGCGGCACTAGTCTTTTTAGAGAGGGGGAGAGAGAGAGAGAGAGAGAGAGAGAGAGGAAGAGTGAGAGAGAGAGAGAGAGAGAGAGAGAGAGACAGTGTGTGTGTGTGAGAGAGAGAGAGAGATTGTGAGAGAGAGAGAGAGAGAGAGAGTGAGTGTGTGAGAGAGACAGTGTGTGTGTGAGAGAGAGAGAGGGAGAGTGTGAGAGAGAGAGAGAGAGTGAGTGTGAGTGTGAGTGTGTGTGTGTGTGTGTGTGTGTGTGTGTGTGTGTGTGTGTGTGTGTGAGTGTGTGTGTGTGAGTGAGTGAGTGTGTGTGTGTGTGTGTGTGTGTGTGAGTGTGTGTGTGTGTGTGTGAGAGAGAGAGAGAGAGAGAGTGTGTGAGTGAGTGTGAGAGAGTGTGTGAGTGAGTGTGAGAGTGTGTGTGAGTGAGAGTGTGTGTGAGTGAGTGTGTGAGTGTGAGTGTGTGGGGGGTGCATGTGAGTGTGAGAGTATGTGTGGGGGTGGGGGTGAGTGTGTGTGTACTAGTCTTAATAGTAGTATAACACCTGTTTGCCATTTCCTAGTATGGACATGGTTTATAATAATTTATATTTTGTGATTCATTATTATGTTAGTCAACTAATGTAACACTGTCAGACACCTGCTATAATATCATCATTATGAGTAGGTATTAATCAAGCGCAACTATTCTTGAACTGCTAATGTGCAGCTGGTTATTTAAGATATCCTTCCCTAAATGAGGGTTAATAAATAACGAATAAACAAGCAACCAGTAAAAAAAGTAGAACTCAATGGGCATACACTGGAGTCAGCTCCATGTGTGAAGTTCCTAGGCATCCAGATGGGTATTAAACTCAGGATGCACCAGCGTAAGAGTAAGTTAACCTAAAAGTTTGGTGGTGCTTATTTCACACTTAAAAATCTTTCTCTCTGTGTCAATCTAGAAATGAGAGTGTTAGTAAGCATCTTCTACATACTCCTACTCAGTGCTGTTCTAAGGCATTATCTTCTGGGACAACATAGCTATAGAAATGTGCAGTAAGAACACAGTGTGATCTTGCATCCTTACACATACATACCAACACTTTATATTTCTTGATGATATTTGTGGTTCATAACAAGAATCAATTTGGAATAAAGTCTGCAATTCACAGCCACAATACTAGAAGTAAAAATAATTTTCATGTAGACTCAGTACCTATCTTTAGCCTACAGAAAGTTGTTTTACACTCTGGCACAAAAGTCTGTAACAAGTTGCCATTAGATAAGAAGCATGAATTTTAAAGCACTTTGAGCAAATATTGAAAGAACCAATTCATGAAGGTAATGTCTTGGGCCTTCAACCAACAAACAGACCTGAACACCTTGAATCGATTAATGAAGAGGGATCATAAGGTTGTGATAGCATCTGTGACTGCAGGTATTACAAGGAATTTTAAGAAGGGTAGGAACAAATTTGCACTTAACAAGAGTAATACAATGTAAACTGCAGAGTATCTGAGTAGTCAATAGCCAATATCTAGTGCTTAGGATGAAGATGTGGAGCACAAATGGAAAAAAAAGTTGAAAGCATCATTCAGTATGCCTTGGATGAGTATGTTCCAAGCAAGGTCTTAAGGGATGGGAAAGACACACTGTGATTTAATAGCTGTGTCACAAAACTGTTCCATAAACAAAGAAAGCTTCATCATAGATGCAAGAGAAGTCATAATATTTCTGACAAACAAAAGGTGAACAAAGTGAAAATTAGTGTAAGGAGAGCAATGACAGAAATGTTCAATGACTTTGAAACTAAAATTTTGCCAACCAGTTTGACTAAAAACCCTCAGAGGTTCTGGTCTTATGTAAAATTGGCAAGCAATCCTAAATAATGTGTTTCAGTCACTCAGTGGCCATAATGGCACCAAAAAGGAAAAAGACGGAAAGAAGACAAAAAAAAAAAAAAAAACAGATTTTGGTCTTCAGAAACTGTTTCACCACAGAAGATCATAATATAGTCTCTGCTTTGAATCACTGTATGAACTTCAAAATGACAGATACTGAGAAATACAACTGCAGAAAAAATTGGCAAGCAATCCTAAATAATATGTTTCAGTCACTCAGTGGCCATAATGTCACCAAAAAGGAAAGAGACAGAAAGAAGACCAAAAAAACAGAATTTGGTATTCAGAAACTGTTTCACCACAGAAGATCATAATATAGTCCCCGCTTTGAATCACTGTATCAACTTCAAAATGACAGATACTGAGAGATACAACTGCAAAACAGGAACCAACTACAATCACTTTGTAATGGAAAGGCATCAGGACCAGATGACAAACCTGTAAGATTCTACAGAGATTATGTGAAAGAGCTTGCTCCCCTCCTAGCAGCAGTTTATCATAGGCTTCTGGAACAACAAGGGTATCTGGTGACTGGAAAGTCTACAATCTCAATTTATTTGCGGAAAATCAAGTATCACTTCTCACATAATTACAGCCCTATATCATTGATATCACCCTGTTGTATAGTTACTGAATGTTTTATGTTCATGTGTTATGACATTTCTTTAGGGAATGAAAATCTCATCTATAAATATCAATGTGGATTTCACAGAGAGCTTGCAAAACTCAGCTCTCTCAATTCCTGCATGAGATCCACAGTCTTGTAGACAATGAGGCTCAGGTTAATGCCATGTTCCTTGGCTTCAGGAAGGTATTTGACACTGTCCATCAGTGCCATTTAGTAAATAAAGTATGAGCTTACCAAGCATTGGATCAGATTTGTGACTGGATTCAAGATTTCCTTGGAGACAGACTTCAACACAACACTGGTAATGGAAAGAAATTGACAGACATGAAGGTAATTTCAGAGTATCTCAAGGAAGTGTGTTAGGAGCGTTGCTGTTTACAATTTATATAATGGACTAGTAGAATGCACTGGAAGTTATTTGAGGGTTTTCACAATTGATGCAGTTGTTTACAAGAAGGCAGCAATGACAGAAGCCAGTTACAGTTTACAGAATGATCGACAAATGGTTCTGACCTTCCAAGTGGATATATGATGAAAGTTAATGGTGATGAGTTCTTCATGGCGACTCTGATGGACAAATAATAATCTAAGGTTGAAGTTAAACACTGTGATTTCTGCCAAATAGTGACTCATGAGCCCCCATGTGCACTAGCATGAATAAAGAACTGAAAAGCAAGAAGATTACTGTTTGTAGGGCCTCTGCAATGTGTGACTGGATTTCAAAATGTTGGCTACATTTCTATCCAGGAACCAGTCAACACATGTCTTAAATTCATCCTAAATAAAGTCATTCATAAATTTAATACATATAGGCAGGAAGTTGTGGTGAATTAATGTTCATTTCTCAATGAGTTTTGATTTTCTACAATCTCAATTTATTTGCGGAAAATCAAGTATCACTTCTCACATTTCACAACTGTTTATTATTGGAATAATATCAGTCTGTGTGGAGTTTAAACAGGCTAACCAACATCAAGCATTCAGTTGTACTACCAAAAATCCACAAAAAATAGTTATGGTTCCTTCAGGACGAAACGTCAAAATTCCATGATTATGAACTTATATATTCTAGATTACCTTCAAAGCTGACTGCACGACAGTTTTTAAAAGTTAGAGTCCATCACTTATCCTGAAATACACTGAATAGCCAAAGAAACTAATACACCTGCATGTGAGATCGCTCTCTATGTTTTCATATATTTTTAGATTTCAGATACATATTTTAACGGTTTTTGTGATAATATTTACTATATAAGTGACTTATAAGTGGTTTCTTTATTCACCTCCACCTTTCTTGTGTTGTGACCTGATATTTGTGTGTTTCATATCGAGCAACTTAACCTCTTACCTGTGTTTACATTCCGCGCTGACCAGTTGCAGCTGTGGCGGCGCATCAAAAGCTAAGTACTAATTAACTGTTCTGTGTATAGTGGTTTATTTAGGAACTTTAGTAGCCTTCATCCGGTGTTCTTTGTGTTTTATGGTGAAATAATTTCAGAAGAAATTTTTGGGAACTGTTTTTAGTTTCGTTACTGATTTTCTTTCTGTGTTAGTCTTTTGTTATATTCTCATTTGCTGTTGATTAATACTGTTAATAATAGTAGTTACTTCCCTTTTAGAGTAAGTTTGTGATTATTGTAGTCAGTTTTTTAACATCTTCTTATTGTACTAGCAGAACTTAGATAAAGTAGTTTTCTTGTTTCAATAACTGTAAAATTTTACCATGAGTGAGAAGTGTGGGCTTTGCCGTAGGTTTGTGAGTAGTGGATTGCGATGTGAGACTTGTTCGAAGTATTTTCACTGGGGGGAATGCAGTGGGGAAGCCAGTGAGCATTCTGGTGAGATCCTCTCCTGGAACTGCAGGTTATGTAGCAAGAGTAAGTTGATAGAGGAGCAGGAGCGTAAGATCTGTGCCCTTCAGGTGCAGTTGAAAAATGCACAGGAGGAGCTAGATAGGATGAGGAGGGAGAAGGGGGTTGGGGAATGGTAGCTGGCTATTGGCAAAAGATCTGCTAGGAGAAGGAGATTTTCAGATAGTTTTACTATTGGTGTTTGCAATAGATATGACCAACTGTCAGAGTCCAGTGGAGAGGAATCTCTAGTAGCTGTAGATGTAGGAAGTATGCAGCAGACCTCAGCAGTTACGGTGGCTAGGACAGTTGCAAAGCCTAAGAGAAAGAAGAATGTTCTGCTGTTAGGTAGTTCTCATAGTAGAGGTGTAGGCCAGCAGTTGCAAGAAGTGTTGGGGAGTGAGTACCAGGTCACCAGCATTGTGAAGCCTAATGCAGGTTTGGCTCAGGTGACTGTTAACATAGGGGGGTTATGTAGGGATTTTACTAAAGAGGATCAGGTAGTGATTGTGGGTGGGGCTGGTAATAGTTTTGTTAGGGATGGGGAGTATGACATACATGGTGACCTGGAAAAGATAGCCACTCAGACTGGCAACACGAATGTGCATTTCATGGAACTGTTTCAGTGTCACGATCGGCCTCATCTTAATACAGCCATCAAGCGTAATAACATGAGACTTGGGGGTGCACTGATGACAAAAGGCATGAGTCACATTTCAGTGGTGTTGGTGGAGTCTATCAGCAGGACGGGTTTCACTAGACATGGCCTGCACCTCAACAGGTATGGAAAGGGGAGGTTGGCAAACCTTATAGGTGACAGCATAGGTGGGGGTGGTGGGACCACTCATGGGAAAATTCCTGTACTAGTGGGTGTTAGAGCTGCACCTGTTTTAGATTGAAGTCAGCTGATAGGTATTCCTGCTTAAGGGAAGTCTCTCTAACAAAGAAACCACTTTCGACAAAGCTCAGGTATCTCAGTAATGAGGAAATTAGTATATTTCATCAAAATATACAAGGTATTAGAGATAAAGTTAGTGAACTGCTTATAGATGTTGACTCTGAAATTATTGGTATACCTGAACACTTCTTAAATAAGGAGATAATTCAGAGGCTTCCTTTACCAGGATACATGTTGGCTGGCAGCTTTTCTAGGAGTTCTTTGTGGTGTGGGGGAGTAGCCATGTACGTGAAAAATGGTATCCCATTTGAGTCAATTGATGTTTCAAAGTATTGCACTGAAAAGGTGTTTGAATGTTGTGCAGGTGTGGTTAAATTTAGTGGAGTTAAACTTCTAACTGTTGTTCTTTATAGATCTCCAGACTCTGATTTCACAACATTTTTGCTAAAGCTAGAGGAGGTTCTTGGTTCACTTTATATGAAATACAAAAAGTTAGTTACATGTGGTGACTTCCATATTAATTGTGTAAGTGATTGTGCAAGGAAAAGGATGCTGGTAGACCTCCTTAATTCATATAATCTTATGCAAACCGTATTCTTTCCAACGAGAGTGCAAGGAAGCAGTAGAACAACAATAGACAACATTTTTGTTCATTCCTCATTAATACAAGGGCATTCTGTTAGCAAAAAAGTGAATGGCCTTTTAGATCATGATGCACAAATTTCAGCTCTAAAAGATTTTTGTGCTGCAACACATGTTAAATATAGTTATCAACTTTTTAGGAAAGCTGATCCAGTTGCTGTAGAGACCTCTGTAAACCTTATCAAGGAACAAGAGTGGCAAGATGTTTATAGTGCTGATACAGTAGATAATAAATATAATGCTTTCCTCAAGACGTTTCTCATGCTCTTTGAAAGTTGCTTTCCATTAGAACATTCAAAACAGGGTACTAGCACAAACAGGCAGCCTGGGTGGTTGACCAGAGGGATAAGAATATCCTGTAGAACAAAGTGGCAATTACATGAAAACGTTAGAAACATTCAAAATCTAAATGCAGCAGCCCATTACAAACAGTATTGTAAGGTGCTTAAAAAGGTTATTACGAAGGCAAAAAGTATGTGGTATGCAGATAGAATAGCTAAGTCTCAGGATAAAATTAAAACCATATGGTCAGTCGTAAAGGAAGTGGCTGGTCTGCAGAGACAGGTAGAGAATATAGAATCAGTGCATAGTGGGAATGTCCGTGTTACTGATAAGTTACATATATGTACAGTATTTAATAATCACTTTCTGAATATAGCAGGTGAACTAAATAGAAACCTAGTCCCAACAGGGAATCATATAGCGCTCATAGAAAAAAGTGTTCCGAGACTGTTACCTGAAATGCTCCTCCATGATACTGACAAGAAGGAGATTGAGTTAATAATTAAATCGTTAAAGACCAAGAACTCTCATGGATATGATGGGGTATTGAGCAGAATACTGAAGTATTGTTCTATGTATGTTAGCCCAGTACTTAGCCATATCTGTAACTTTCCCTTTAGGAGTGGTCGGTTTCCTGTCCAATTAAAGTACTCGGTAGTGAAGTCACTTTATAAAAGGGGAGACAGGGATAATGTTGACAATTATAGACCTATTTCTATGCCATCGGTGTTTGATAAAGTAATCGAGAAATTTGTATATACAAGGTTACTGGAGCATTTAAATTCACATAATTTACTGTCAAATGTACAGTTTGGTTTTAGAAATTGTTTAACAACTGAAAATGCTACATTCTCTTTTCTCTGTGAGGTTTTGGATGAATTAAATAAAAGGTTGTGAATGCAAGGTGTTTTCTTTGATTTAACGAAGGCTTTTGACTGTGTTGACCACAAAATATTACTGCAGAAGTTGGACCATTATGGAGTAAGGGGAGTAGCTTACAATTGATTTGCCTCTTACTTTAAGAACAGAAAACAGAAGGTAATTCTCCGCAGTATTGAGAGTGGTAGTGATGTTCCGTCCCAATGGGGCACTGTTAAGTGGGGCGTTCCCCAAGGGTCAGTGCTGGGGCCACTGCTGTTTCTTATTTATATAAATGATATGCCTTCTAGTATTACAGGTGATTCAAAAATATTTCTGTTTGCTGATGACACCAGCTTGGTAGTGAAGGATCTTGTGTGTAATATTGAAACATTATCAAATAATGTAGTTCTTGAAATAAGTTCATGGCTTGTGGAAAATAATTTGATGCTAAATCACAGTAAGACTCAGTTTTTGCAATTTCTAACTCACAATTCAACAAGAACTGATATTTTGATCAGACAGAATGGGTATATTAAAAGTGAGACGGAACAGTTCAAGTTCCTAGGCATTCGGATAGATAGTAAGTTGTTGTGGAAAGCCCATGTTCAGGATCTTGTTGAGAAACTAAATGCTGCTTTATTTACCATTAGAACAGTATCTGAAATAAGTGACAGTTCAACACGAAAAGTAGTCTACTTCGCATATTTTCATACGCTTATGTCATATGGTCTTATTTTTTGGGATAATTATTTTGATTCAAAAAGGGTATTTTTGGCTCAAAAACGGGCTGTTTGAGCTATATGTGGTGTAAGTTCGAGAACCTCTTGTTGACCCCTATTCAATTGTCTGGGAATTCTGACATTGCCCTCACAGTATATATTTTCTTTAATGTCATTTGTTGTTAGCAATATTAGCTTATTCCCAAGAGTTAGCAGCTTTTACTCAGTTAATACTAGGCAGAAATCAAATCTGCATCTGGAATGCACTTCCTTGACTCTTGTGCAGAAAGGAGTGCACTATTCTGCTGCATCCATTTTCAATAAGCTACCACAAGTACTTAAAAATCTTAGCCATAGCCCAAACGCTTTTAAGTCTAAACTGAAGAGTTTCCTCATGGCTCACTCCTTCTATTCTGTGAAGGAGCTCCTGGAAGACCTGAAAAATTAATCAATTTCCAGTGTTACATTGTCGATTTTCTTTATTTAAACTTACGAATTGTCGCCTGAATATGTTTCTTGTATTTCATTTTATCTGTTTCTACTGTTGTGTTATAATTTCATGTATTGACTCATTCCATGACCATGGAGACTTTTCCTTAATTTAGTCCCACAGAACAATAAATAAATAAATAAAAATATCATGTGGGGGCCCCACGAGCATGCAGAAGTGCTGCAACATGATATTGCATGGGCTTGACTAATGCCTGACGTAGTGCTGGATGGAACTGACACCATGAATCCTGCAGGGCTGTCCATACATCTGTAAGATTATGAGGGGGTGGAGACCTCTTCTGAAAGGTATGTTGCAAGGCAACCCAGATATACACAATCATGTTCATATCTGGGGAGTTTGATGGCCAGATGACGTGTTAGTTCTTTAGTACTTTCAGTTCTATGCTGCTGCACGTAGAGCTTAAACTATGGTTTTGTAATAAAACATTTTATTAACAGAAGCATCTGAATATTCTTTTATTAATAATTTTGGGTTTTTACTGGTCTGTGGGGTATCCTATGGGTTATCCAAGTTTCCATCCATATCGGATAGCCTTTATGTAGGTTGATGTATGAAAGAAGATGGTTGGATACATTCCTGTCTCCCTAGGCATTTAGTTACATATTTGTCTGTAACTTTATTAGTATAATCCAATGAATGAACTTTCTAAGGTTTTTGAGTCAGGACTGCATTTTTGGTTTCAGTATTCTTTGGCTACAAACGTCCATGCACTCAATCTAAGATGCAGATTGTAATATTTTTTATGGTTTTCTGTTGGTATCCTACATAGTATTCATAGTCCTGATATAGGCTATAACTTTGCTAATTTCTTGGTGCACTAAACATGATGCACTCCTCTCTAAGGATATAATTCTCACAACTGGTTGTGCTAGGTTAAGATACTGGTTTGAATACTGGTGTATTTTGATTTTCATAAGGTAGTAAAATTTTTTTAGCATAGAGTCAAACTTCTGGTTCTTATAATAAAGTTTAAGAAATTTTATTTTCCTTTTGTAACCATTTTTGTTGCTTACTTAGTAACACTGTCAAAAGAAGCACTTGCAGTTTTGTAATGATATAATAAAAGGATTGTAAATATGGTGGGTTAGGTTTCTTAGCAGCATTCTGTCATGAAGAATTCATCAAAATTATTTTATTAACATTTCAGAATCATGGTTGTTTTTCATGTTACATTTTTTACTTTTATGGATAGAATCTATGTACTACTGCGGCAGCACCTGTTGCGCTTCTGGTCAGTTCGTCTTATGCATTGTCTATTGACATTTAGTCTTGTGGCACCCTTGTAGGCATGTTGTGTTATGTTTTGGTGAATAGTGATGTACATAGTAATTTTAACTTTGACATGCCAACACATCACTTATTTCGTGTTTTATGTACCTGTAAATTGGATATAGAGATTTTGTGTGTAGCTGGTACAAGAAGTTTGTAAAAACCTTCATAAAGGTATGTTGTCATGCTGTTCTTCTATGGGTGAATGCTGCATTATTTTTATAACACTTTGTAGCACTTATGTAATTTTACTACAGATCTGAAGATGACCATTATCTACAGTAAAATTTATAAAGTGTTCTTCTTCTTCTTCTTCTTCTTCTTCTTCTCTCTCTCTCTCTCTCTCTCTCTCTCTCTCTCTCTCTCTCTCTCTCTCTCTTTCTCCCCTCCCAAGTGCTCCAGCTACAGGTCAACACAGGCACTGCAGCAACATTATTGAGTCAGTGGTTCATTCCATTATGGTTTTGGGGGTTTATGATGCTTGTGTTGACAACTGGTTCACTGGTTCAATACGGACACATTTCAGACATTTGAATTTTCTGTCATTGATATAGCTCAACTTGTGTCTGATCAGGAAACATATTCTCAATGGAAAACATTGTGTAATGAGTTTTTGAACTTGTTTTTGGAAGGTATAGGGTGTGCTATGGATTTTTCTACTCTTGTTTCGTTGAAATCCATGACTATTCCTCATTTTTGTCATGTGAATCCTATTCTTTTTGCAGTCAAATATGAAGTGAAAGCAGAATTCGACAGACTTCAGTCTCTAGTGGTGATGCAACCGGTTATGGCTAGTGGATGGTTGTTTCCACTGGTAGTATTTTGGAAGCAGTTGGCAAAATTTCACCTCTGTGACTTCAGTACTACTGTATCCTCTCCCATGCCAGGAGGAACTGTTGGTGAAAATATTGTGTGGCCAGTGAAAATACCAGGTGGCCAGTACCTTTTTAAAATTAAAATCTGTTTTTGACCTACATCTAAACATGCCTTATCACATCTTCCTGTGCATCCTGATCCTAGGTTTGATCATGAAAAATTGCTTAGCTTCCATCTTGATATTGAAATGCAGTCCACAGTCGAGGGTTTCCCAAATATGAGATCACGCAAAGTAGTGGCCCAGTTCTCTGCCAGGTGTTTTGCTTTGTTCAACAGGGCTGGCCAGATAAACCTCAGGGTTGGATTTCAGACCCTCTGTACAACTATTTTTCCTTGTCGTATTACCTCTATGTTGTTGGTGGTGTTTTTCTATTGTACATGGAAGATCTCTCTCCCAGAATAGTCATTTCTGCCATGTTAAGGTACATGGATCTATGCCTTCTCCACCAGGCCCATTGTGGAGTTTCATAAACTGAACTGCTCCATGTCAGCCATGGAAATGCGTTCATGAAGACTTTGTAGGCCCCTTCTTGAATTCATATTGGCTCCTGGTTGTGGATACTTTTTCCTCCTTTCTTGTGTGTGTTGACTTCAGTTGAGTTCACAATTCATATGCTTCTGAGAATTTTTTCTATTACTTTTGTTTCCAATAATGGGCCCCAGTTCATTTCACACACCTTCAAGCTGTTTTGTTCCCATCACAGCATTTGTCCTGTTACAGCTCCACCATTCCACCCTCAACAAAATGGCAAGGTGGAATAACTAGTGAATACAAATCCCAAATGAAAAAGTTAGTTGTTGGTTCTTCACTGGACAACACACTTTTCCATTTCCTGAGCACCTATTGCTTCATGCCTTTGGGGAGAAGATCCTGTCTGAGTTGCTTCATGGTTGGCAGGCCCTAATACTCTTCCACCTTCTGCAGCCTGTGCTGTATCTGCCACAGTCAGGTTCATCTGGCCACTTTGGGCTGGGATCACCAGTGTGCACATGAGGTTTTGGTCACTGGCCCAAGTGGATACTGGCTACTTGGGATGTCATCTCTGCGACACCCTCATGGCCATTGCCAAGACACACCCCACCAGCCTCCATCTCAAACCTATCATTCTCTGCTGTGTAGGCACCTCCATCAAAATGGCTGCCTCCACCTCATGTGGCTCCCTGGGATCCATGCTTCCTGGTGCCAGGCATCGATCCATCTTTGGCCTTTGGTCCATTGCTGAAGCCTGCGATCCTGTTTGGGTTGCCTCAAATGGCCCCTTCACCTTCATTGCCTCAGCCATTGTTGCCATTGGGTCCAGCCCCATCTCCTCTGCAATGGGACCTGCTTACTGACAATGATGCAGAGATGGTGATGGCACCCACCTTCCAAGTCCTGTCATTGGTTACTGCACAGGACCACTACCCTCAAGCAAGCTTGCATCTCTGTGCATTCCAGCCCTGTGCTCTGGTGCATTGTCCTACCCCACCATTAGCACTGGCTTCCACTGCTCAGGATCTGATGGATAAGCTATCATCAGGCTGTCAGCATCTCATCTGTAGCCTGGGAGTGACAGGTGTGCTGTATCGTGCTACTAGTGCATGTGAGTGCACCTAGTGTAGTGTAACAGTGCATGTGTACTTAAATCAACTGCAAACTGTATCAGCACAGCCCAGCTACTAGAGACCACCTGTATGAAGCGTGCACATGGCACAGTCTCTGCTGCTCCAGCTACCACCAATTCGCACCTACATATGCATGGAGCAATACTGACTCAACTCTCATTATATTCTTTTAGTTTCTACCACTCACATCAATTATTCTGTGTATTGCTTATGTTGCGCTTTCTGTGTGATTTTTTTGCCTTGTTACATGTGGAGTCATGACAGGAACATTTTGGTTATTGTTCAGGAGTTTATGAACAAAGTCATATTTTATGTTACTTGGATCACTTTTGTGTTTTAATTGGTTATACATTCATCAATACATTTTTTTTAAATGTAACAAACTCCATTACTTAAATATTACATATATAGTTTTCTTATTTCAAAGGTGATAGTGTAAGCATAAAGTTTCATGTCTTTTGTATAGAGAGGCTTTAAATTCACTGTAAAAATAAATATTTCAGATGTTTTCTTTGTTTATGCAGATCTTGTTGACATACTTATAACTTTTTGAGTATTTACTTCTTCATTATAAATCTGTAACTGCAAAAGCAGCAAGAATGTATACAATATGTTCTTTATGTACGTAAGGGCCTGTGCCAATCATCATGTTTGTCATAGACTGTGGAAAACTGTTTATTTCACTTCTGCAATTTTGGGCTTTAGGGAATTATCAGGTAGTACTGCAAAAGCTAAAAATATACAAAAAATGAAACACAGCATTACACAAATATGCAATCAGACAATAATGCATTACAAAAAATGTAAAAATAACATACAACTTACGTTTTGTCTTAGCACACTTCAGACCTTTAAAATCCTCTGAATGTATACATATCATCTTCAGAACTAAACCTTTTAAATGTTGTAATACAGTAACATAAGAAATGCACAAGGTTCTGTAGATCACAAAATGATAAAAAGTAAATGAACTGTTGATGATGATAATGATGTTTGGTTTGTGTGGTGCTCAACTGTGTGGCCATCAGTAAATATACAATGTCCCAACCTTCACACAGTACATTCTAGTCAATTTCATGAATGATGATGAGATGATGAGGACAACACAAACACCTAGTCTCTGGGCAGAGAAGATCCCCAGCCCAGACAGGAATTGAACCTGGGACCCCATGATCCAGAGGCAGCAACACTAGCCACTAGACCATGAGCTGTGGACTAGGTGAACTGTTATTAATGTTAACATCCTTAACACTAATCACTACAAACCAATGTTATAACAAGCTGTTTACAAGTGAGCTGGGGCCATTGGCACAAAAATAAATTCATAAGTAATATTTTCTGTTTATATATTAGAGATAGTACATTCCAGTTGTAGCAATGGTAAGCTTCATATTAAAGCATCATTTTAAATTTGTTGACAACATACAACTTTCTGTGTGATGACATAGTCATAAGGTACAAGGGGGCAGGATAGAATAATTTATTTACAACAGAGTGGCTTGAAAATGATTATTTTATCTGTCCAAAAGGTCTTGTAGGGATACTAGAAGTATGGTGAATGCATAGATGTACACTTGATGATCTTTCTATTACTTTACTTTATACATCACTCTACATTGGAGAACATTAAAAGTAAGCAACATTGCATCAAGAGGATAAGACCATTGTACTTCTATCGAGGTTATTATGCATTGTCTTTGGGCTATTGCTTGTTTTCATCCTGTGTTGCTAGATCATTTCCACCAGCACACCCCCCCCCTCCCCCCCCATTTAAAAAAAAAAACATAGAGCCCAAGGTATGTTGGGAATCTGGCATTTTACAGTTTGTCCAGATCTTGTAGTCTTCAGTGCCTGTTCTGGCATGTTTCATGCTGGTGATAGTCTGCCCAGGAGCATTGAGCAGGGGTGGTCAGTTGTGCAGTGGGAGGTACTGGCATGGTGTCCTTTGTCACTTTCAGATCCAAGCATGGCAGTTTCAATTATTCCACAGAAACCATCTCATCTTTCCTGTAGTGTTGAAATTTAAAAGTGTGTGGTCCTTCCTGTAAGACATTATATGGGCCACTGTATGGCAGTACAAAGGGTGGTTTGACTGAGTCATCTCTCAGCCAGACAAAAGGCAAGCTGTATAGGTCCTTGTGTATGAAGACTTACTAATCTCCCATGAGACTGCAGTGCAGAAGGGTGGGTGGGGGAGGGGGGTAGTATTTGAGCCATTGTGTCCTGCAGGTGGTAGCCAGGAAGGCTGGAGAAGGAAGGTCAGTTGGCCTGTCTGTAAATAGTTCCACCAGTAGACGTAACTCTTCATGGTACACCACCTGTCCCCCATTAAATACTGCAGGTTTTCCTTGACTGCTGATTACAAACCTAAGAGGATGAATGGGAGTGCACCCAACCCCTAGTGCCAGCATGCATCAGTGTCATCTTCAAGGTATGACGGAACCTCTCTACCATACCAGTACTGTCTGAATGATAGCTGGTTGTGTGTATGTAGGGTTTCCTGGAACATAGATGCCATAAACTGTCTGTCTTTGAAGATGGTATGCTGAACCTTGCTACTGAACCACCTAGAATTGTCTTCACAGTGGTAGTTGCAATGGTGCCTGCAACTGGATGGCCTCCAGCCATCAGGTAAAATGACGATCTCTGTTAGACCCAGATCACACTATCTTACTCTTTACTCTTCACCAGTCTTAACCATAGCTTGTACTCCAGGAAGTGCAGGGTCATGGGAGGAAGTACAAACAGTTCTCTGAAAGTCATGTGGAATGTAAGCACATGTGTTGCTGTGTGCCATGTCATACAACAGAATGACATTTTCCTGTGCTGATTTGACTCATCAAAATAGTAGACTTGAGCTTCATTACTCCCATAGTGTATCCAATTCCTTGTCCAGTATTTGTACTTGAGCAATGTGGTCCCACCCTACCATTGGATAAATAGTTGGTGACAGTGCTCTTACTGTCACCCATGTGATGAACATCAATGGTTAAGTAGGAATTGAAATTCACCTGCCTGATCTGTTGGGGTGAGGCTTTTGGGGAATAATGGTGAGGTAAGGTTTGGGGTTAAGAAATTCTGGAAAGTAAACGGGGGTGGTATGTTGGCAGTGGGGTGGATCATGGTTGGATGGAGGAGTGAAATTAGTTAGGCAACATTCAGTATTGGCCTTTGGTTGAGTCTGATTGGTAGGGTTGGTGACGAAAAAGTGTTTCCACTGCAGAGACCAGGAGAAGGAGACAAGGTCTTTAAGAAGTCTTAAAAAGCCAGAATCCTAAACCACTCACCTGGATGAGATTCATTGATGACATCTTTGCTATCTGGATCAAAGGTGAGAACACCTTATCCACATTCCTCTAGAATGTCAACTTCCTCCCCTATTTGCTTCACCTGGTCCTACTCAACCTAACAAGCCACTTTCCTAGATGTCGACCTGCACCTCAAAGATAGCTACATCAGTACCTCTGTCAGTATCAAACCTACTAACAACTAGCAATACCTCCGACAACTGTCACCCATTCCATACCAAGAAGTCCCATTTTTAGAACCTAGCCACCCATGGTCATTGCATCTGCAGGGATGAGTAGCCTCTAGAAACATACCGAGGGTCTCACTGAAGCCTTCACTGACTGCAATTATCCTGCCAACCTTGTACTAAAGCAAATCTCCCATACTATACCTTACCAGTCTCCCACCACCTTCCAAAGTCGCACCATCTGGCCACAGAAGAGCACTCCCTCCGTAACTCAGTAACACTCAGGACTGGAGCAACTGAACTACATTCTCTGCCAGGGTTTTGATTACCTCTTGTTATGACCTGAAATGAGAAGTATCCTGCCCACTATCCTTCCCACCCCTCGCACAGTGGTATTCTGCCATCCACTGAACCTACACAATATACTCGTCCACCCTTACACAACCCCTGCTCCCAATCTCTTACCTCATGGCTCATACCCCTGTAATAGATGCAAGACCTGTCCCATACATCCTCCCACCACCACCTACTCTAGCCCAGTCACTAAAGTTGCCTATCCCATCAAAGGCAGGGCTACCTGTGGAGCCAGTCATGTGGTGTACAAGATGAGCTGCAACCACTGTGCTGCATTCTATGTAGGCATGACAACTAATGTGCTGTCTGTCCACATGAATGGCCTCCAACAAGCTGTAGCCAAGAAACAAATGGACCACCCTGTTGCTGAGCATGCTGGAAAACATGATATCCTTCATTTCAATGACTGTTTCACAGCCTGTGCCATATGGATCCTTCCCACCAGCACTGGTTTTTCTGAACCATGCAGGTGGGAACTTTCCCTGCAATACATCCTAAGTTCCTATAGCCCTACTGACCTCAGCCTTCATTAGTCACTGTCCTCGCCAATCCAGCCCCTTCCCTGTTCCCATTCCAGCACTACACACCCGTCATTTCACCACAAGTCTTTTTATTTCTCCCCTTTTCCACTACTTGCCCTCCTCCACCCTACCCAGCTCTCCTCTGCCCACTTTTTAATCTGCAGCACTTCACTATCTGCCACCCCTCCATACTATCCCTCCCCATCCCTGCCCCAGCCTCCTCCTTCCCCCACTCAATCGCGTGTGTGTGAGTTGTGTGTGTGTGTGTGTGTGTGTGTGTGTGTGTGTGTGTGTGTGTGTGTGTGTGTGTGCGCGCGCGCCTATTGATGTGTGTGTGAGTTGTGTGTGTGTGTGTGTGTGTGTGTGTGTGTGTGTGTGTGTGTGTGTGTGTGTGTGTGTGTGTGTGCGCGCGCGCGCCTATTGATGATGAAGGCTTTAATGGCAAAAAGATTTAATTGTGAAAGTCTCCTTGTTTTGTTGTGCCTATCTGTGACAGCATCTCTGCTATATGGTGAGCAGCAACTTTACTTGTCATAATAACAATGTAATTTCAGTGCACATGTATTATGTCTGTGCCTGGTATCGACTGAAAAATGCTGTTTGAGTGTCAACTCAATGCTCTTGTTCATTGTGGATTGGGTAACCTCTTACTGGGAGCACATGTATACAAGATGTCATTTCTGTGAGTCAGGGCTATGGAGCCAATGTTAACATGGACATCTTGGCAGGTTGTGTGGCCAGGCCCATGCTGTGGACACAGACATGAGCAGGTAATTCCTTATAACCCAGCATGGCAGTTGCAGCATGGGGAGTGAGTCTTGTTACTCATGCTTGGTGGCAATCCATGATTTTTATTAGCAGTCAGGACATTTGGGAAGTGTCATGGAGGGGAGAAAGTGCCAGCCTCATTGATGAACCAGTGGTGATAGCATCACCAACCACTCTTCTTGTTCTATTGCCATCCACTGGCTAACTCCTCATAGTCTTCCTGCCAGCCTTGGCATTTTTCTGCTGAGTGCTGCACTCTGTTTATTGATGCCACCTGTGCTGCAAGTCGTTATACTTCTAAGACTAATTATGCTGGGAAGAGTGAGGTGTTTCCCCCAGAAAGCTCACTTTAGGGCAGGTGTTTGCCACCACTGCTGATATGCTCTGTCTGGGGCTGTTGGCTGAATTAATGCTATTACATTGTTCTTTAATGTAAGCGGTCATGTTTTCATCTTTGTCTGCCAGCACTCGTAATGAAGCATTTTTATCCATTGCTAGTATAAGCCTCATGTTCTCTAGAAGTCGGCTGAACCATATTATATAGACAGTCTGCTCAGAAATTAAATTGGGTCTCACCAGTGAGCAGAGGTTATGTAGTAGCTGGATTGGTGACAATGTTTCCTAATTTATTGTGTGCAATTAATCTGTGGAGCTTGTAATCAGGCACCATTTCTTTTTTAAGTCATCAGTTTTATGACTGGTTTGATGTGACGCACCAGGAATTTCTCTCCTGTGCCAACCTTTTTGTCTCAGAGTAGCACTTGTGACCTACATCCTCAGTTATGTGCTGGATGTATCCCAGTCTCTGTCTTCCTCTACAGTTTTTACCCTCTACAGTTCCTTCTAGTACCATGGAACTTAGTCTCTGATGTCTTAACAGCTGTCCTATCATCCTGTCCCTTCCACTTGTCAATGTTTTCTAATGTTCTTTTCCTCTCCAATTCTGCAGAGAACCTCCTCATATCTTTCATTATCAGTCCACCATATTTTCAACACTCTTCTGTAGCACAGCATCTCAAATTCTTCAAATTTATTCAGCTCATGGTTTCCCAAAGTCAATGTCTCACTGCCATACAATGCTTTGCTCCAGATGTGCATTCTAAGATATTTATTCCTCAAATTAAAATAGTTTGATGCTAATAGACTCCTCTTGGCCAGGAATGCCCTTTTTTCAAATGCTAGTCTGCTTTTACATCCTCCTTGCTCCATTCATTGTAGTTATTTTGCTGCATACATCTACTTGTGTTCACCAACTCTGAAGTTAAGTTTCTTGCTGTTGTCATTTCTGATACTTCTCATTACATTTGTCTTTGTCTGATTTGTTCTCAGTCCTTATTCTGTACTCATTGCACTACTCATTTCATTCAACAGGTCCTGTAAGTCTTCACTTTCAATGAAGATACCAATGTCATCAGTGAATCTTAACATAGGTATCCTTCACAATGTATTTTAATCCCTTTCTAGAATCTTTCTTGTATTTTCATCATAGCTTCTTCAACATATGGAATGAACAGCAGGGATGAAAGACTACATGCATACCTGTCTTACACACTTTTTAATTTATGTTAATCTATGCACTTCATTCTTGATCAACTACTCTTATTGTTCCCTCTTGTCTCTTGTACAGATTGTGTATTACATGTCTTTCTTTATATTTGACCCCTACTTTTCTTGGGATTTCAAACATTATACACTGTCAAATGCTTTTCCCTGATTGACAGATCCCATGACTGTGTCTTGATTATTCTTCAAACTTGCTTCCATTATCAACTGCAATGTCTGAACTGTCTTTGGTGCCTTTACCTTTCCTAAAGCCAAAGTGATTGTCATGTAACAGTGCCTCGGTTTTCTTTTCCATGCTTCTCTACATTATTTTTGTCACCATCTTTGAAGCATGTGCTTTTAAGCTGATTGTGTGACAGTTTTCACACTTGTCACCTCTCGCAATCTTGGGAATTGTGTTTATAAGATTTTCATGAAAGGCTGAAGGTGTATCGCGCCAGTCTTGTACATTCTACACACCAGCATGTCTAATAATTTTGTTGCCACTTCCCCCATGGATCTTAGAAATTCTAATGGAATACTATCAATCCTTTCTGCCCTGTTCGATTTCAAATCTTCCAAAGCTCTTCTAAATTCCTGTTCTAATACTGGATCCTCTATCTCTTCCCTATTGACTCCTATTTCTTCTTCTTTCTCATTATTAGGTAAGCCTCCCACACATAGAGGCTCTCAGTGCACTGTTTGCACCTATTAAGTGTTGAAAAAAAAAAACTGAAGAGAATAGTTCAAAAGAAAATGCCAGGCAGTATATGGAAGAGAGAGTTTTGAAAAATTTTAGTCATGTTAACTTTCACCTAACAACTTCTTGTGAAATAAGTAAAATTATTAAATCTTTGAAAAATAAATGTTCTATTGGAGTAGATGACATCTCTAATAAGATATTAAAACAATGTGGAGCAATTACAGCTGATGTTCTGAGTTACATACGTAATGTATCACTAACTCAAGGTTAAAATATGTCATTGTCAGGCCTCTCCACAACATGGGGGACACCACTGATGTCAATAATTATCAGCCAGTATCCTTGCTTAGAGCATTTTCAAAACTCTTTGACAAAATAATGTACTCAAGAGTGGTTAGCCATCTCAACAGTAATGGGTTACTTGGTAAATCACAGTTCGGATTTCAAAAATGCTGTTCCACTGAGACAGCAATATACGATTTCACTGTCCACATAACAGAGACTTTAAATAGTAAAATGTCACCAATAAGAGTTTTCTGTGACTTGTCCAAAGCATTTGATTGTGTAAACCATGACATTATGTTACACAAATTACAATTCTATCCTATAAATGGAATAGCATATGAGTCATAGCATTAAGTCATACAAAGGAACAGGAAACAAAAAGTTTCTTTCTATGGGTCAAGTGATTTAAATAAGTTTGCCACTTCATCTAACTGGGGTGAAATTACATTAGGTCTTCCATGGGGTTCAATCATGGGTCCCCTTCTGTTCTTGATATATGTGAATGACCTCCCTTCTTATCTGAAACAAGAAGCTGAACTGACACTGTTTTCTGATGATACAAGCATCATTATTAATCCAGTAAAAGAAACTCAAAATAAAAATTATACAAATAAGGTCTTTGGAAAAGTCTTTAACAGGTTTTCTGCAAATGGCCTTGCTCTAAACTTTGGGAAAACACAGTACATCCAATTTTCTGGTGAAAAAAGTACAGTTCCTTCAATAAACATAACACATCAACAGAAGTCAATAGACACAGTAGAGCATACTAAGTTTTTGGGTGTACATATAGATGAGAATCTTAATTGTAAAATTTGTGTTTTGTATCTTTTAAAGCGACTAGTCAAAGGTCCCGAGTTCGAGTCTCGGTCCGGCACACAGTTTTAATCTGCCAGGAAGTTTCATATCAGCACACACTCCACTGCAGAGTGAAAATCTCATTCTGGAAACATCCCCCAGGCTGTGGCTAATCCATGTCTAAGCAATATCCTTTCTTTCAGGAGTGCTAGTTCTGCAAGGTTCGCAGGAGAGCTTCTGTAAAGTTTGGAAGGTAGGGGACGAGGTACTGGCAGAAGTAAAGCTGTGAGGATGGGGTATGAGTCGTGCTTGGGTAGCTCAGTTGGTGGAGCACTTGCCCACGAAAGGCAAAGGTCCCAAGTTCGAGTCTCGGTCCTGCACATAGTTTTAATCTGCCAGGAAGTTTCATAGGTTCAGCAACTTTTGCAGTCCGAATAATTGACAATTTTAAGGATATAGAAATTAGTAAGCTAACATACCTTGCATGATTTCACTCTCTGATGTCATACAGAATAATATTTTGGGGTAACTCAACACTTAGACAAAAAGTATTCACTTCTCAAAAGAAAGTGGTTAGAATACTGTGTAGGGTTCATAGTCACATCCTTTTAAAAGATTGCAAATTCTTACAACAACCTCACAGTACATATACTCACTAATGAAATTTCTTCTCAAAAACATGGACCAGTTTAAAAACAACAGTGATGTTCATGATCATAAAACCAGAAAAAAGAAAGACTTTGACACAGAAAGGGTTAAAATATGTTGCTATAAAAATTTTTGACAAATTACCAGATGAAATAATATGTCGGACAGACAGCAGTAATAGCTTCAAAGATAAATTGAAATCATATCTTCTTGACAACTCCTTCCATACCATAGATGAATTCTTGAATAGGAATGAATAAATTTATTAATATAGTATATGCATGTTGTACCATTTAAGGGAATGGGGCGAATGATATTATTAATATATATATATTTAAAAAAATCTTGAATCATATGTGCATTTCTTGTGCGCTCCACATCTTAACGGCTTCCGTACCATGTAATTGATCAATGGAACATGCAACCAACCAACTAACTAACTAACTGATCTGTTCTTTCCTCTGCATTTACCAGTAGAGTTCCCATCGTAATCTTAATGTTATTGCCCTTGCCTTTAATACCACTGAAGGTCGTTTTGACTTTTCTGCATATTGAGTCAGTCCTGCTGGCAATCATTCCTTTTTCAATTTCTCCACAATTTTCATGCATGTAACCCTTTTACGCTAGCGTCCCTGCACTTACTATTCATTTCATTCCTAAGTGACTTGTATTTCTGTATTTCTGAATTTCACTGAACATATTTATACTTCCTTCTTTCACCAGTCAGCTGAAGTATTTCTTCTGTTACATGATTCCTTCACAATTACCTTCATTGGACTTATGTTTTCCTCTCCAACTTTTGTGATTGTTCTTTTTAGAGATGCCCATTCCTCTTCAGCTCAACTGCCTACTGAGCTATTCATTATCACAGTATGAATAACCACAGAGAACGTTCAGTGTATTTCTTCCTTCCTTAGTACTTCTTCATTCCACTTCTTTGTGTCTTGATTCTTCCTGACTCATCTTCTAAGCTTCAGCCTACTCTTCATCCTTACCAAATTGTTGTCTGAGTCTGTATCTGCCTCTGGGTACACCTTACAGTCCAATACTTGATTTCAGAACCTCTCTCTGACTGTGAAGTCATCTAACTGAAAACTTTCTGTATCTCCTTGCCTTTTTCCAGTATATTTTCTCCTTTCATGATGCTTTAAAAGAGTATCCACTGTTACCATCTGAAGTTTATTGCAGAACTCAATTAGTCTTTCTCCTCTCTCGTTCCTACTACCAAGCCCACATGCTCCCATAACCCTTTCTTCTATTCCTTCTCCTACAACCATATTCCAATCCCCCATGACTATTAGATTTACACTTCCCTTCACATACTGAATTACTTGTTCAATATCTTTGAATACTTTCTCCATCTCTTTATCTTCTGCTTGCAATGGTGGCATGTACAGCAGAAATACTGATATTAGTGTTGGTTTGTTGTCGATTCTGATGAAAACAACCCTATCACTGAACTGTTCACAGTAACTCACCCTCTGTCCTACTTTCCTATTCATAACAAATGCCTCTCCTGTTATACCATTTTCTGCTGTTATTGATATTACTCTATTCTTATATGAAAGAAATCTTTATCTTCTTTCCATTTCACTTCATTAACACTTACTACACATAGCTTGAGCCTTAGTATTTCCTCTTCCAGATTTTCTAGCTTCGCTAATGCATTCAAAGTTTTGGCATTCCATGCCCTGACTCACAGAACATTATCCTTTCATTGTTTAAAGAGGCAGATTTCAAGCACTGCATAGCTATGTGTGCCTATGGCATTCTCTGCTATGATTGTTTGAGCATCACTGAGGTGAGTTAAAATGCAGTGGCTTTGCAGTGTGTCGCTTTTCATGTTGGGTTGACAAAAAAATGCTTTCCACATGCAGGAACCAGGGTTCTGGTCAGGAGGTCCAGAATACGGTAGTTTAAGTTTTGTGCACTCCTGCCTTGTGTGGCCAGTTGTAGGGCTCATTGTACTGGTGTATTATTTACTACTGTTCTAAATGGTGATTGCATGATGTTGCTGCCATCCTCTGTTTTGATGCTGCCATGGTTGTCTGGAGGCACATTGTGTTCCATGCAGGGGCACCACAGGAGGTATGCTAGCTGAAATATGGTAGGTGCAATGACATATACTGGTTAATCTTTGGTTGGTTGATTCAGGGGAGAAGACCAAACAGCGAGGTCATCAGCCCCATAAGATGAGGGAAACATGGGGAAGGCAGTTGACCATGCCCTTTCAAAGGGACTATCCTGGAATTTACCTGAAGCAATTTAGGGAAATCAAGGAAAACCTAAATCAGGATAGCCGGATGTGGGTTTGAACCATCATCCTCGTGAATGCAAGTTCAATGTGCTAACCACTGAGCCATCTCACGTGGTGGTTGATCTTTTAATTATCATTCTACAAAGTATAACATTACAAGCATGTTCTGTATGAGCACTAAAGTCACTGTAAGACCTTTAGGACAGATATATATATTTTCAAGCCTGTCTATTGTAAATAAGTTTTTATATCATGTCTGCTTGTGGCTTATGAGTTTGTCATTGCATAGAAGGTTGTATATTATCAACAGATCTAAAATGACATTATGATATGATGTTCATAATCATTATTGCTGGAATGTAATATATCTTATAAGTGCAAAGAAAATATGATTTGTGAAAGTTTTCCATGTCAACAGTCTCTTTTCATATGTAAATGGTGTGTTAGAACATTGATTTATAGCAACTTGTGTTAAGGATGTTCACTTTTTTACATAATTTCACAATCAACAGAATTTTGCACTTGTTTGATGTTGCTGTATTCCTACGGGGAAAGGGCTTAGTTTTGGTGATGATATGTACATATGTCAGAGGATTTTTAAAGCATGACATACTGAAGCAAAATATAAGTAACGTGTTTTTTTCACTATTTTTTTGTAATGTACTACTGTCTGGTGGCATGTTTGTATGACTCTGGGCTTCATTTCATGTACATTTTTCAGCTTTCAAAAGCCAAAATTGCAGTAGTGATATAATTTTCTGCATTCAAGGGTGAATATGATGTCTTTCCAAGATTATTTGATGTTTTGTTTGATAGTACCTATATGTGTTAAGATCCACACCTCTATGACCAACAACAAGATGCCAGCTACAATAGCTAGTTACTTAAAAATTATACATATTCACCCTATTAATCCCATTTATTAACAGCAATATTGCAGCTGTAACTTTCCTTGTGGGCAGGAGAAGAACCTCTCTTTAGAAGGCAAAATTCCAAGCACTGCCAATAAAAACACTAAAAAGTAGAAAAATATTCAAAGCTTTTAGAACCTTTAAGCTCTTTCATGATGGAAGATAAAGGGATTAATTGGGGAAGGTTGGAAAGGAGGGGTATATCAATCAAACCTGAAGTTGAGTGTGAGTTATCTGATACTCTTAGGGAGGAGACGGGGATTGGCCAGGAAGGGTTGAAATGAAGGGCAGATAATCTTTGAAGGTGGGTCCACTTCAAGGGATCTGAATGATTTGCTCCCTCTGTTCTAATTTTTCCCTATCAATCCATTTTCTCTTCTATCCTGAAAGAAAATAAAATTCTGAAAACTTGGATAGTATTTTTTCCAATGTTTCTATGGGCAGTACTTGAAACTTCACCTCCTGAAGCAATGTACTGGTCAGACATTCCACTTACTTGTACTTTAATAGTTTCTTAACTGAATTCTCCTGTGATGGAAGTAACTGCTTATCTACAAACTGCCATGAGCAGATAGGTAGAGATCTGACTGTTAACATATGGCCGACTGTAAGCATAAGGCCCTTGATCTCCTGATCACAAACAGATCAAAAGTTTTCAGTTCAGTTAACGTAGAGTAGGGAATCAGTGATCATAATGCTGTTATAACATTAGCAACTATAGGTGTTAAGAGGAATTTTAAGAAATGTAGGACAATATTTCTGGCAAGCAAGTGCAATAAGGTAAAAATTGCAAATTATCTGAACAGTGGACATCAAACAAATTGCCTTTGGAGATAAAAATATGGAGAATCAATGAATAAAATTTGAGAGCATTGTACAAAATGATTTAGGTATGTATGTAGCGAGGAATATTATGAGGGATGGAAAAGGCATGCTGTAATGCAGTTACTGTGTCAGAAAGTTTCTGCAAAAGCAGGGTGTCTCATCACAGATGTAAAAATAGCAGACTGATGAATAAAAGCAGTACCTGTATGAAGCCAAAAAGAGTGTGAAGGAGAGCAGTGTGAGAAACATTTGAAGAACTTGAAAGTAAAGTCCTCTCTGTTGATGTGACAAAAAGACCTAAGAGGGTTTGGTATTATGTGAAGTCAGTAATTGCGTCAAAGTCCACTATCAACTTGGTGATAACACAGGCACTGAAATAGAGGATGACAATGGGAAAATAAAAATACAGAATCCTGTCATACAAAATTGTTCTCTAAGAAAGATCATCCCGTGACTCCTCCTGTCAGTTAACATACAAATGCTGAAATAAAAGATACTGAGGTGAGTAATCACGGAATACAAAAAAATTAAGTACACTTGCTGAACAGAGGATAGTGACTTGACTTGCTTAGATATCTGTATAATTACATTTCACATTACGTGAATGACCTGGCTCCCGTGTTTATCACAGTATGCTGAACCAACAAAATGCTTCAAATGATTGGCAAAAGTGCACAGTTCCAAGAAGGTCATGCAATACACCCACATTACTATAGGCATATCATTGGCATCAATCTATTGTAGAAATATGAAGCCTGTTTTACACTCGGATATGGCAGTCTTTTTGGAAACCAGCAATCCCATGTATAGGATGCAACAATACATAAACATAAAATGATATTGTGAAACAGCTTTTTCATTATATCAATGACATCACAAAGATAGAAGACAGTGGCACCTCCCCCCCTCCCTGCTTGCCCATATCTCTCAAGGAGAGGAAAAAACATTGCTTAGTCAGATTTTTTTCTTTCAAGAAAATGGTTTAAATGTTGGTATCATGTAGGTTTTTAACAATGTCTGAACTGGAATTTTCTGTGGCTACTTTCAAAACTAAAAATATTCCATATCCCAGGTCTACGCCTCATCTGCAAGCTCATGTATGGGCACCCTTGCATCCAGGACAATATTGTATTGTTTAGCTTCCAAAAGCAGGTGCGGATTGTGGTGATACAAAAAGTGTGCAACCTCACCAAGAAGTTCTCCACTTAGGTGATATATGGTACAGTACACAAACAATATAATGATTTAACAAATTAATATTTCTTTAATTAAGAATTCCAGAGAGTCTGTTAATCCTTTCTTCTGTTACACTTATGTCATGGGCATCTGGGAAGTGTTGGAGGCTGTCCTTCACATGGCACAGGATTATCAGATTGTCAGATTCAATACTCACTTGGTTGACAGCCATACACCACATGTCCTATGGCAGTTAACATTATACAATGGACTAAAGGAAACAGATTAAATATAAAGAATATAATTAATACTGTGTACACTCTCTTTTTGGTCACACTAAAATCAAGTTCTGTTTTATTATATGAGATAAGATTTTTAATATGTTGCATGATATTCGAATCTGTGATGAAAACAAACCCAGTTGCAGTGAATCTGAATCTGATATGTCAAAGCCGGCTGGTGTGGCCGAGCGGTTCTAGGCACTACAGTCTGGAACCGCACGACCGCTACGGTCGCAGGTTCGAATCCTGCCTCGGGCATGGATGTGTGTGATGTCCTTAGGTTAGGTAGGTTTAAGTAGTTCTAAGTTCTAGGGGACTGATGACCAAAGAAGTTAAGTCCCATAGTGCTCACAGCCATTTGAACCATTTTTTTTTTATATGTCAAAAAAAGTTTATTTTCAAATATACTTGGCAGTTATGACCAGCTGATTTCATATATTGGATAAAGTCTTTAAATCATGAGAACTGCTCAATGTGAGAAAGGACATCTCTGATTTTAAAATAGTCTCTCTCTCTCTCTCTCTCTCTCTCTCTCTCTCTCTCTCTCTCTAAACACAATGGAGCTGCAGTACAGTTGAGGGATATTGTTGAGGAGGGAAGAGGATGGGAGGGGAAGGTAGAGAGAAAAAAATGGTGGCAGGTGTTGGGAGTGAGGGTTGAGGAAGGGTGAGTGATGCCTCAGAGAAAGGCAGTGGCTGTGCAGAATAGTTATGCAGGAGGGAGATGCAAACTTCACACCATGGATCAAGTAATTATAAAAGCAACAAAACAGGTGTATCACAAGCTCCTTGTGCAGTGGTATTAAAAATGTGCCCCCCAATTTTGCAATGACACTGGTCTTCTTATGCATCGAGTTTTGTTTCAGATGTATGACATGCTCTGAAACCTCACGCCATTCTGGTCTTTCAGAGTTTTTAGGTGAGTTTATTAGTCACTTTGTGTAAATCCTTTTGTACTGGGCAATTTTTTTTCCATAAGCAAATGTTGACAGTTACCATGATGACTTACTTTAATGTGTACATGACAACAAGAGAGATTCAGCACAGATTGGATTGTGCTGATGTGTAATACCTAGTGGCTCATACACAATGAATGAATTAATAATATTTCTTGATCTGAAGATTATTTGTCAATGAGCTCAAACTAGTAATCAATAAAGGAATTTTAGCAATCTTGACTTAGGATTTTTAGCCACATATTTTAACATAACAGATTCCTACTTCCCATTTGACAATGCAAAATAACAATGTGAAAATAATATTAATTGTTAGAATCAGGGCACTACACTGAGTTAGGGAACACCTGTGATCACCAGCTGCTACTTTGCCATTCACTGCTTAATGCAGCATTATCTGTACCGCTTCTAGTGCATGTCTAGCTTATCTATACCATTAGTCAAGTAATGATTTACTAGTTTTAGTTTCTATAATGCTTTTTCTTACAAATCTTTACATATTGTGAATATTTTTAATCTTATATTTCAGATTTAAGACTTATTAGTTTCATACTCTTATGCAGCCAACTGCAGCCATCAGTTCCAATGATCAGAGTGCAGGTATGTTTACAATATGAGCATTTTTCCAGGCCTGTTAAATTAGAGAGTTATTATGTACTGTTTTCAAAACTGTGTAGTTGTGTTTAGAAGTTAGTTTGGTTTTGTAATTTAGTTTCCTGGTATTGTACTGGCCCCTTTTTATTTCTTTTTTAAACAGATCTGGTGATGACTTGATAATAAGTCAAAGCCAGAAATGATACCATTTGTATGACCTGAGGCTGTAATGTATAATAAGAAAAATTAAGAGACAGTCCCTTTGTTTGCCAAAAGCAGTAAGCCCAGTTAGGTAAATAATTATATTATTACTATATAATGAGCTGCCAGAGGCCATGGATTCCTTATATCAAAACACTTCAAAAATATTCCTGAATGACCTTAAAAATTTTGTTGGTGGAGTCCAGGTTCTCCTGGTAGATCCAGTACAATTTAACTTCTATACATAACCAAAGAAACGCAGAAGGAGTCTTCCAGGATAAAAATTTGCACTTAGGCATATTTTTAAGAAGATAAGAAGAGAAGAATTCCACCCCAGGTTTGTGTGAAGCAACTCACTCATTTAGATGGGAGACAAAAAATCCGATATTGTTTAGAGAACTATGACCGATTACAAATATAATACAGAAATTCATGCCATATCACTTCATCTTGAAACTGATAAGTAATTCCATAAAATGTTTCAAATGAATATTCAACTTCTGTAGAGAAGAAGCAAAAATTCTAACCCTGTAAGAAGAGACACAAGTAAATTGTGTGACATTCAGAGGAAAAAGTAAATGCAAGAGACAAAATTTATTTTCTGGATGAGGAAAGTCTGACAAAATGTGAAGGAGGACCAACAGGTTGCAAAAAAAAAAAAAAAACTGCAGGTCATTGAGAAGAAATGACTTTTTCCCTAGGAAGCACTCAACCATGTCACTATGAACATCTTCCACTTCATTATTTTAAGAGCATAAAAAAGGAACAATATGTAGTATTCAATAGTTCTACAGCTAAAAAATGAGGATATAAAGACTATGTATCTTACTCTTCAGGAACCTCATGGAGTGCATCATAGACACATAGACACATATTATGTTCCTGTTGATACTAGGTTATATTTAAAATGTTAGTATGAAATGGAATTAGTTTTAATTCTTCATATTACACACTGTATGTCTTTGAAAAGCATATGGCACCAAAATAAAAATTCTACATTTACATACACACTCCATAAGCAATTGTACAGTGCACGGCAGAGTATACTTCATGCCATTGTTATCTGTTTTCAATCATATTACATTTGCATTTGAGCAAGTGAAAAATGACTATCTATATGCCTATGTATGCATCTTAATCTCTGTTATCTTATTCTCAAGATCCCTATGTGAGATGAACATTGAGGAAATAAAACATTATGATCGCTGTTCATGATGAGATTGAATGTCACCTGCTGGTGTTGTGGCTCAGGTGACACAGTAAACAAAGTTGGGTGTAGACCAATGGGCAATTTTCTAGCAAGGTACAGACCAAAAACTTTGAAATCTACTAACATAAGTGAATTCACTAAAAAGTAGATGTTATGGTCCAGCACCTAGAAACCATTTCAGCACCAGCACAGATTTTTCACTGTTCTTGTGCTACAGCCATGAGCATCCTCAGAATGTGGTTGAATGATAGTGGAACACTGAGTATGAAATAAGGTTTCAGACATCCACACTCCATCAAAAAACATGGAAATCTGCTTACTCTGTTAAGTGGGACAGGAAAGTATCTGTGTCAGATCTAATGACAGGGCACAATCCTGGTGCAGGCATAAGCTTCTCAGAGTGCACCATTCACCACACAATGTTGAACAGCAGACAACCCCCACATGTTACTGTGTTGAACCAGTGACACTGTCAGCTATGATTGTGGTGGGCACAGAACATCAAGGCTGGACAATAGATTAATAAAAATATGTTGGTTGCTTGAATGAGTCACACTTCTTGTCACAAAAGACTGATGATCATGTCTGCATATGCAACATCCAGGCAAATGGCTGCTTGAATTGTGACTGTGATGCAGGTCATCCACATGGCCTTCCATGAACCTGTGGGAGCAATAAAAGGCACCATGACAGCTGTGGAGTGCATGAACATTGTTGCTGACAACCCACATTCCTTTGTTCTTGATGTACTCCCCAATAGAGATGGCATCTTCCAGAGTGATGACATTTGTAATAGTCATCATTTTTGTTGACTCTATGCAAAAAAATTAAATAAATAAATAAATGATAGCTGTCTGTCTCACAAGAATGGAATCTTGCTAATGAGGTTTGAGGAGTGTGATGGTGGACTCGTGTTGATGCTTTGATCACAAGTTTGCTTCTCTGAACCTGATGGATCTCATCTGGGGTGCTACTGGGCACCAGCCTGTAATTTACTATAATTACATGACCTGTACATAGACATGTGGTGTCACATCCTGCCAGAAACCTACCAAGGACTAGAAATTGCTTGTTGTCTGTTTCCATGTCTGTGTAATAAAGACTCCAAACATGGAACGTTTCTGTAGAATTGGTTGCATCGATAGTGTCCTTTCCTGGTTTTCTGTAGCTTTCTTTGACCAGATGAAACATGGTATGTTGTTTGGTGACCATTTGTGTTCACTTTTAGCTGCTCTTTCCTTGCAGAACATTGTCTGGAGGGTATCGCCGTGAAGGACATCTATGCACCACACACTACTTAAGGGAGCACAAGTAGGAGCACAATTGTTTGTGTATTCTGTTACTGAATACAATGCTCCTGTGTGCGCTAAAAGCAGTCATGTCACCAGGATTGATGTCTGGCTAAATGATACAATCAGAATTGTCACTAGTGTGCTGGAATCAACACCAGTTCCATGACATAATGTCTTATCTGACATAGCACCATCAGAACTTAGAAGACAACAGCCAGTGGACTGGCAATGAGGCAAAATATACAGTAGGTTAGTTCCTAGAAACTCTCCAATCAATGGAATTTTTCCAACCTTCTTCAGACAAGATTTACAGTTAAAAAGCATGTGTGAGATCTCAGCCATCTTCACCAAGCTCTCCTTGCCAATCAGAAGAGTGCTGGATATTGAATTTGAAACTGTTTTCTGAATTAGGCTGGGCAATTCAGATTGAAATAATTGTATCATCTACAATTATGCAGTCTTTAAGATAAATATGCAGCCACCTCAACTACATTATGATATGCAGAACATCCTTTTATTAAAGAGGGATTGCACACTGCCCTCTAATGTGACTGTGCACATTGCAGCAAATAATAGATGGCATTATTCAGAGTTCACATTAAAATAGATTTCATAGAGAGTGGTGCAATTTCATGTAGGTTTTCTCAAAGGCTAATGCATGGTTCATATTGCTGGACATATAGTTATGATGGTACTGTGAAAGTATTAATGTCTCAAAATGTTCACTTGCTACAATATTATGCTACTTTTCTAATGTTTTTGAATGTTTGTTTTAAATCTCTTTCTCTATTTTACATTTGTCCTATTGTAGGTGTGACATGATTGTGAGAGTCACCAGAGGAGTGAGCATTTGTGAATGCACAGTGTAGTGCAGCATTGTTCCATGGTGATGAGTACTTGGACAATCTTCTTAAATCTTTGATTTTCATTATTATTCTTTGTATTGATTGAGATTTTTCAGTCAATTGACATTTGAGCTAAAAAAAATAAAAGGTTATTGCCTGACTACTTTGTCATATCTTTTTAGCAGACAGAGATAAGCTGTAGCTGGCTAAAATGGTGACCCTGTATACTGAATCCCATTGTAGATGAACAAAGGCAGCTCTTTTTAGTACTGAAACTTCCTGGCAGATTAAAACTGTGTGCCAGACCAAGACGCAAACTCGGAACCTTGGCCTTTCATGGGCAAGTGCTCTAGTATTGCCCGATGCAGAGTTGGCACCTCAACGTGACACACAGAGTACTACAGATCGGCATAATGCATTGTTGAAGCACATAACAGATTTACAATATGACATTGAAAAGCAGGAAAATTCTGTGTAGAACTTTTCTATTGCATCAAGGAATGGCCATTCATAACAGTAGCAAGATAAAGATACACCCACCATAGTTTACTCCTGATAAACCTGAATTAAGGCTTGCAATGCTTGATCTGACTTTCCAGCACCATGGCACTGTAAACAAAGATACCAAATTTATGATCACCATTAGTGCATTTGACAATAAGACAGCCATGATCAGTGCAGATATAATACCCAGCCCACCCGACATGCAGAATTATACACATTTTAAACAGTTACTCCTTGAGCAGCTATGTTGGCCAGTGAAACAATGTATCCAACAAGCCCTACATAGTGAAAAGAGGGGATATAAGTCACCTTTGGAATTTTGGGGCACCTACAAAGCTTAGTCAATGACACTGAGTTGCCAGACATGACACTGCAACATGTATGGTATGTTCAGCTGTGAGAGGCAGTTACAACAGCTGTGGTACTTTCCGATGCATGCAATATTCTAACATTGCTCTCACTAGCTGACAAGCTTAATACCTCATTAGAAGCAGGGTGTAGGTCATCTGTGACATTCAAATGCAGCAGTACGTAGCTCCAGGAAGCTTTAGCAATACAAAAATGCCAACAAATATGTGTTACTCAACAACTGGATGAGCTACAAAATAATATTGATGGCTTGCAGCAACAGATATCAACATTGCTCAGAGGCAAGGTAGGAAAATACAAGAAGAGCACAATATGGAAATGCATGAGTGTATCTGCTGGTACCACCACCACTTCAGAAATAAGGTGACATGGTGGACATCACCCTGCACTCGCCCAAATGGCAATAGCAGCCAGTGACAGGTTCCGTCAGTCATCAGTCTGAGCACCAGTGTCTACCACAGTGAGGTGAGAGCGATGATGGGTGAGTAACCCTTCATCTTTACCCCCAATTGTCCCATTAGCTTTTTGTCACAGACATTAAACCCAGACCCTCTTATCTATTTGACTCAGGTTTGGATATCACTGCATTGCTCGTTACAAGCTGTGATGTAAAGCTGCTCACAGCAGGAAACCAAATTTCAATAATGACTTATTGAAAATGCCAAATAGATGTAGACCTTTATTTCCAAGAACATTCACAATGGAGTTCCATAATTTTCAATGTGTCAGATGCAATACTGGTTGTGGATTTCTTGTTTCATTATGCAGTTGAAGTAGTTACAGGTTCGTTGAGCATCAACCAGGGTACACAGTGCAGTGAAGGCAACCTTGGATGATGTTCTTGGCCTGCATTCGATGACAGACCGTGGGTGATGCCACACATAGAAAACTGTGAATCAGTGCCATGTGCACAGAAAGCTAAGCACAACACAGTCCATCACATCAGGACTACACCCAGTCAACTACAGTCTTAGAACCTGCATTTGTTAACTCCTCATTGTTTCACCACAGCAAAGGCAGAATTCAAAGAACTATTGCATTCGGGAATCACCTGTAGATCCAGTAGCCCATGGTCATCAACACTTCATCTAATAAAGAAGAAAGATAGGACTTGGAGACCACTGGGCACTCAATACCCACACCATTCCTGATCATTATCCAATACCGTATATTAGAGATTTTATGCACACACTGGCAAGTGCGACCATTTTAAGTGTGAGAGGGCATATCATGGGATACTGGCCACACCTGCTGATACACAGAAGACAGCTGTCATGACACCATGTAGCTTATTCAAATACCTCCATATGCAGTTTGGTTTGAAAAATGCAGCGAAAATTTAGCAATGGTTTCTCGATGAAGTACTCAGAGGTTTACTGTACTGCTTCACATACCTTGACAACATCCTCATCTTTTTGGTATCTGAGAAGTTGAATGAACTGCACCTAAAGACTGTATAACAATGCACTGATGAATATGGCATTTTGGTCAATGAATCAAAAATGTTTACTTTGACAAATGCAGGTGCCATTCCTGGGCTACTCAGTGACAGGAGCTGATATCAGCCCACTGCAAGATAAACATGCTGTTATCGAAGAGATGGCACACCTCATTGATTATCACCAATTACACCAGTTTCTTGGAGCAGTTAATTTCTACAGACATCTGCCTAATGTGGTGGCCATCCAGGCACCATTAACATCAGCACTATCCACCAAGGACACAGTGAACAAACGACCTTTGCAGTAGACACCATAGATGTTGATGGCATTTGATAACGTCAAGACATGCATACATCAGGCAACCATGTTGGCATACACGGTTGCTCAGATGTGACTGGCAATTGCTGTGGATGCTAGCTAGCAAGCCATTGGGGCAACTCTACACCAGTATGTTGAAGGCCACCTGGCAGCACCTGGGATTCTTATAAGCTTATATCATCACAAATTAAATAGAATGCTTATGATAGGGAATTGTTGGAGATTTATGAAGCTGTCAGATACTTATGGCCAAAAGTGAAAGCCAGATCATTTATGGTTTTCGCAGACCACAAGTCAATTACTTTTTCCTTCAATAGATACAAGGATGGCTGCTCACTGCAACAATTTAGACAACTTGAATTCATTGCATGGTTCACAAAAGGCCTGCAGCATATGAAAGGAGATGAGAACATTGTGGCTAATTTCCTTAGAATTGATCTCTCAGACTGTTGACTACAAGGAGTTAGATTCTGTGCAAGAGACAGACCAACAACTCACTGAATTCCATTGCGAGAGCACTTTAGGTTATGTCTGCAGCAAATACAGGCTGCTGGTGAACCTTTCTGAGTTTTGTGGCATGTATCACAGGGAAAATCAAGACTTTTTGTACCTGAGTAATTGCGAATAATTATTTGACAGCAAGCTTGGGCTGGCTCATCTGAGAACAAATGCCAGCATCAAACTGATGACAGACAGAGTTGTGTGGCATAACATAAAGAAGAACTACTATAGTTGTGCAAAAATGTGCTTAGATTGTCAGTGTGCCAAAGTTTGATGACAAGTGCACAAAGCAGTAGGACATCATTAGACCTCTACTCCCATCGGAAGGATATTGTTATCTCCTCAATGCACTGGACCACTTCACCAGATGCACAGAGACAATTCCATTATTGGACATTTCTGTGTAAATTGTGGCATGGGTGTTTCTTTCATCATTGATTGCATGTTTCAGCTGCCCTTTATACATCAGCAGGGGCATCAACTCAAATCTACACTGTTCTCAGAAATGGCCAACCTCTGTGGTTTTCACCATCATCACACCACATATTATCACCCAACAGGCAATGGAATGATGGAATGCTAACATAGTACGTTACAAGCTGCACTAATGTGCCATGCACAGTCTTTGTTGTCAGCTTTGCCACTGGTTTTGTCAGGCCTTTGCACAGTATTAAAAGTGAATTTAGCAGCATCCACTGTAGAACTCATTTCGGTGAACCTTTATGGTTGCCCACAGAATTCTTTACTGATCAATGACAGACCAAATTGCCTGACGTACTGTAAACGGTGTATGAGGATATGGACAGACTTCACCCAATTGCTGTCTTGAGACATGGGGCAGTAGCTATGTTCATACACAAAGATCTATGGTCATGTGCACATGTGATGCTATGGACAGACACTGTCAAGTCACCATTAGAGATGCCATATTCTGTGCCCTACAGAACACTCCCCTGGGACAAACATACCTTGCATATACATCAAAATTGGAAGAGCTAAGTGGTATCATTGGAATGGGTCAAACCTACTCATATGTTACTGACTGAAGAGGACATACACGCTGAATGCAAAGTGTCACCTTCCACACTACTGGATATGGACGATGCTATCTTGGCACCACAAGAGAAAGTGTACCATCGCTGCCAACACAAGAGGCTGGAGAAGTTCAAGCAATGCCTCCAGTACACATGAGAGCTGAACGTCAGGTGAAACATAAATACCCTTCATTCCCAGATCTCCACTCTGCTTGGGGGAGAGTGTTCTATGTGGGGTCACCAGAAGAACATCTGTGAGTGCACAATGAGGTGCAGCACTATTCTGTGGTGACAAGTGCAAGAACAGGCTTCTTTCCTATTTGATTTTTATTACTGTTCTTTGTATTGACTTAGATTTTTCACATGATTGGTGTTTGAGCTAAAAAACTTATTGCCTGACTACTTCATTGGATGTCTTTAGCAGACAGAGATAAGCTGTAGTTGGCTAAGTGATTAACCAGTCTTCTGGGATCTGGTAGTTGCTCTTCTAGTGTCTAGCACCATTTTGTAATTTGGTTTAATGACAGTTTTGAAATATTGACAGCAAAACTGCAGTGATTACTTTGAGAGCTCTCCGTATTTGTTGACACACATAATGTTGGGATGTCAGCTTGTAAATAATGTTTCATACAGTTTATTCATGACAAGGTAGCATTTACATTGCATTATGACTAATTTGACAGTGGCTGCATGTTGTTATCTTCCTGAAGATGAATTAAGGGCAAACACAAAGAAGTTTCTCAGTGATACCTACTGACTAACATGTTACATGATGTTAATGAAATGAATGCAAACTATGGATCAACTCAAAGAAATTTATAAAAATATTTATGCTTTGATATCACATTATTGTTCACAGTTTGATTATCAGGTGCAACCTGACTGAGATATTGCCCTCCACAACTATTTATAGGAAAGCATATGAATACAATTTGAAATTTGTTATTATGTTTTGCTTTACAAAATGGTTCAAATGGCTCTGAGCACTATGGGACTCAACTTCTGAGGTCATCAGTCCCCTAGAACTTAGAACTACTTAAACCTAACTAACCTAAGGACATCACACACATCCATGCCCGAGGCAGGATTCGAACCTGCGACCGTAGCGGTCGCGCGGTTCCAGACTGCAGCGCCTAGAATCGCTCAGCCACTCCGGCCGGCTTTTGCTTTACATGTGTGGGTACACATTAGTGGATACAGAATTACAGTGACACAAGGAGTAATCAGTTTTAACTATGATTTGGATAAATGGAGAATTGACAATGGACTATATTATGAACAATATGTATACTCCTACAGGGATTCACAATTTCCACCAAAAATGGGTAACATATGGAATTTGCTAGACTTAAGCAAACTAACACTATTTTCAAATGAAAGTGGGATTTATTTATTTACTTATTTATCTCTTGTTCCGGTGATCCATGTTGTGACACTATCACAGGATATGGAACGTGTCAATTTTACAAGCTTTTGACCAGAATTTATGGTAATACATAAAACAAAACAAAACCAGGAAACAGTAACCTAGGTCCCACTACAAAAAATACATTTTAGAGATACAATTTTTGCGATCAGAAAAATTAGGGCTACAATAGAATTTTGAAAATAATGACCAGTTAAAAATTGAATATTCTGTAAAATGAGACCTTTTATTATGGGTAGCTTTTGAAACATGGCAGTTTTTGAAAAATTAAAATGTGTACTGAAAAGACTGAACCTAATTGCTTTTGTAAGTGTTGCTTCAGTCAGAGCCACTGATTTTCTCATTCCACATTCTATCTACATGTGTTAGCACCAGTCTGTGAATTATGGAAATATTCTCATAAAAATTATTTTTAAATGGATTTGTTGAGCTATAAGCATCAGTATTCATGCAATTACTCTGTGAACAATAAAATATCACAAGCAGAAGATGAAACTTCTAATTGTTGGATTAAAATATTTTATGCATTTACATCAAGAAAAATAACAATTTTTATTGAGAAACAGGTCAGAAAATTATTAGTATTCTTTGTATTGACTTAGATTTTTCAGATGATTCATGTTTGAGCTAAAAATTTTCTTGTGTCATAGTTCATTGGCTCTCTTTAGCAGACAGAGATAAGCTGTAGTTGGCTGAATGGATTCTGATAGTTGCTCTTGTAGTGTCTGGCACCTTCTTGTAATTTGGTTTAGTGACAGTCTTGAAATGATGACAGCAAAACTGCAGTGGTTACTTTGAGAGCTTTCCATATTTGCTGACACACATAATATTGGGATGATCAGCTTGTAAATAATGTGTGATACAGTTTGTTCATGATAAGTTAGCGTTTACATTGCATTATGACTAATTTGACAGTGGTTACATGTTGTTATCTTCGTGAACACTGATACTGAAGAGATGAATGACTTTACTACAAAAACAAAGCATAACATACCTAGTTTTAATGACTCTTGAATTCACAACATAGATCAGACCATGCAGCAAAAGGAATGCAAGCTGAAAGGCTGCTTTAAATGAAAAGGGGTTAAACCATACAGAGGCAGCTGTTCAGTCTGTGATTGTACTAAGACATTCACGCAGAATAATGCCTGTAATCAATCTGCGTGGTTAACTGTTAACTGTGCAATATTGACCAAACATTTTGGACCATGTGCAAATTGGTCAATGTTTTACATAGACTGTATTGTTGTAGTATCTTCAAAATCAGGGAAAATGATGAATGAGGATAGTGTACTTTTTGATTTTCCACACTTCCCTTCTGCTCTGCAGGAACAAATTCTTGCTTCTTCTTTTGGTCAGGACATAACAGAATTAGGGATACCTCAGATTCCTCCTAGTGTGAAAAATGTACTCCAGTCATTAAATGCAGAATATTTCATTAGTTGAAGGCATCTTAAAAAACAATAAAGGAGAACAATTTTATTAATGAACAGATCACTGCAGTTTCCAGTCTAGCATCACAATGATATTCTCAAGTTGAAATCAATCGTAAACTGCCAGTTTTACTCTCCTTCAGTTTAAATCACTAGTAAACTGTCAGTTTTAAACTTATTAGTTTCTAAATCTGATCAGGTATGTATGGCTCTTCTTAAAATAAACACCAGTATTAGTGCAAATTAGCAGATAAAATTTAGCATGTGGATTTAACTGATGTTAACCACATTAGAGAAAAGGGCACACTTTGCAGGTTCTGGTGTAAAAAGTCTGACCATTTCCATGTGAGTGGAAGGCAAATGCTTTTGCTTTGCTCATTAGACTGTGCATCAATGTCTTGAATTTAAAAATAAATTAAACCTCTTTACATTTTGTTCCTGAGCACTGTAGATGGTAATTGTACAGTGGATGGTTCTCTATAAGAACAGGAAGATATTTGCTTGCATCATGATACACTATCCTGAATCCTCTCATTCATACAGAAAAAACACAATACTAAATTTTATAAGTACTCACTACCATCACATGACACACACACACACACACACACACACACACACACACACACACACACACACACACACACACTACATGATTACTAATTTAACATATTGTATAATGGTGTAACAAAAATGGCAACAGGTATATCTGCTCAGAACTTGTCAAAGAATAATGCATGATATCTGCAAACCTCCAATATTAATCGATTAATTAGTTGAGAAAAGGAGACAAACATCCAAAAAGAAAAATGACACTTTCCACTCTTTCTCAATTGGCTCATTCAGTTTTCAATACACAAAATGGAAGCCCTCTGCTATTTAGTGGATAGTGGGCATATGACACAATGGTTAGTACACTGGATTTCCATTCAGGAAGATGACAGTTCAGATCCCATCTGGTCATCCAGATTTGGTTTTTCAGCAATGTCCCTAAATTGCTCCAGACAAATGTATGAATGGTTCCTTCAAAATGTTATGTTTGATTCCCATCACTCTCCATGCCTAATCTGAGGTTTGTCATTTGTCTCTTGGTCTTCCACCCCTCCTTGCTTGTCAAGTGGTGACAGCAAATATTTACTTCATCTTCTCCTGTACAAGTAGTAGGAGCGTAAAAGTATTCAAGATACCTATTATTCTCTACTGTCTATCTCTCTCTCTCTCTCTCTCTCTCTCTCTCTCTCTCTCTCTCTCTATCATCATCATCATCATCATCATTATATTCATGATCACATTGACTTATTAAACTGAAATCTTTTTTCTACAGTAGTGAGAGTAGAGTATGGCAATTTTGTTGACTATGTGTTGTAGTTGTTGACAAGTAGTATACTTATATTTCTGCAGGTATGATGTCATGATCAGAGTAATTTGTAGTGCAGTGGCTCTATGTAGGTATATGTTAGCAAATGTAGTATGTTTCATTCAATATAAGCTGTAGGATCTTCAGATGTCTGTTCACAAAATGGTGGTGAGTCTGGGTATTTTAATAACTCCATAGTTAAATGAATCCAGTGTTTGTGCTTGTGTAGGTACCTATGTCTTCCACCAACAAACCCAAGTTTTGATCACACTAAAAATGTGGTAATCTTCAACTTGGTATTATTAGTGCATATTTGAATCTGTCATTTATTTTAAACTGTTTCCCATAAACTGTCTTACATTTGAGTTACTGATAAGCTCATCTGGGCTTAAAATGAAGCTGAGGAAAGTTCAATTTGTCCATGAAGTTGTTTCACTGTGTATCAAGAAGGAAATTGGAAAATGCACAGAATTATTAACAATGAAAATGCAGAGATATTTATTGATTTTTATAAATATGCAAAATGTTGTAAACATTTATTGATGACTAGGATAAAAAATGCTATAAAACATCTAGACAGTGATTGTCTAATATTACAGAAGTTTATTAGAAATATGTGCATGAAAAAAGAACAGTGCACGAACATTTATGTACACAGATACTGCTTAAAGTCCAAAAGACATAAGAAGTGAGAGCAATACATGTAGCTGAGAATCATTGTTTCCTTTCTCCAGTGGCACACTCCACAAAACAGTTACATTTTATTTTGTACCTAATTATGAACAAGAACAAGAAGGTGTGTGAGGCAGCCACTGACATCATTAATCACAGGACTGAAAGACATAGTAGCACATTTAAACAATGACAGAAGTTGTTATTTCAGAGGCAAATATAAAGTTTTTGAGATAAGCTGAGACATCACAAGAATATTTACCAATTCGAATGAGATGTGGTTACATATACAATGCATGCTTTGAGTTATGCAGATGTAGTAAAATAATCAGTTTACACTAAAAGAAATAATGGTGACAAACAGAGAAATTTTAAAATATTTGCTTGGTTTATCTGCTGCAGGTATGAGATAACACTTTAGAAATTGAAAGCACCTTTATTTTTAAAAAAATGCCAGTTTGTGGCTACATTACAGAACATGTTGAAAATATATATATTTTAAAAGTTAATTTGCTCTTGCTTGAAATGCATTCACCACTGAAAACATTCAATTGTGCGTGTACTTAAAAATAAATATAAACTGTTCTAAAGTGCAAAGATTAATTCCGTGCTTATTTAACAATCCTTAATGAGTCAAATTTTATAAAAGCACATATTAATGGGAAAATTATGAGAAGAATTAACAAGAGGCTTACTGTTTCACATAAAACCAGATCTCTGTATCATTCTTTCCCTATTAACAAACCTGTAGAAAAGTCTTCTAAGATTAAATTTGTATCTATCACCTCTGTGTCTGCAAGATGAAAAGCATATTGTTATAGTCTCTCAGATACCAATCACATATTTAGTGCTGTAGGATTGCACTGAAATTCAGACACATCTATCATTCAAAATAAAATTTCTACCTTGGTCCTTATGTTTTTAAAACACACCTCGTACCTTTTATGTGCAGTTTGACTCTTGTTATGCCTTCCAACAATATGGATAAATTGAAATGTGCGTAACAATTTCTAACTGCTTATAACTTCAGTATTAACAATAGAAATGGAAGATCAACACTGGAAATACCACTGACAAAGGCTTTTAGCAGCATGCAATATACCTTTATTTCATTTCAGAGCCTTATAACTTTTGTATAATGTTCTTATATTCTGGTCCCCAATTAATACCACCAGTTTTATTTATTTTTTGCAAACATTAAAAAATTGTTCCATATAGCTTGTATGCTTCGATATTAATTTCAATTCCATGTTATTTTTACTTGTCAGTAGAACAACAATGAGCACATAATATACCACTGATTATATTTCAGCAAGTTTGGATCCTTAGATAAATGTCTGTTGTTTATTGCTAACATAACACAAGCACCAGAGCTGCTCAACAGTTCCAGTTTCAAATACTGCAAACTACCATTTTTATATAACTTTATCACAGCAGTATAAAGTCTCTGTGGGGGTCCCATTAACAATTTATGATTTTCATTCCTTCTTGCCATTAACAGCTGCATGATCCAAGACAAAAACTAAGAAATTCAATTATATTACATACTTTCCTTTGGATCAGTTTTAAAAATATAAAAAACCACAGTAAGTGTCTACAAATATACCGTGAAGACCTGCTTATGGACAACCATATTAGCTAAATTTTAGATTTAAATCAGTTAGTGATTTGGCACCGCTGATTTGTTTCATTGTCAACATAAATGTAAAGGTTGTAATTGGTGCATTATTGTGGAAATGAGAATTTGTTGTACAGAAAAGTAAACATGACAGAAAATATACATGAGATTTAAGACATCTGTTTTCTGCTCGAGTGTACAATTTCCACCCAGCAATAGCTTTAGCTGTGCTTCACAATGTCAACTCGCCTTCACCTATAGTTGGTAAGAAAATTTCCAAGCACCCATGGGCTCAACTAAGAACATTGTAGCTTGCATAGTGTCTGCATATAGTAATTTTGAAATGTCAATGAACTCTTGTTACTTTTGATGGCAATTATTTTATTTGTGATTCTGACATCAGATTCATTACAGCAAGGCACTGCACACCCATTCTGACTGAAAAGGATTCAGATCAAATTTTAGCACATGGCAGAACATTTTGAAATCAACTCAAGATTTTCCTACAAGGATTGCTGTAGTTAAATTTCCATGAAGATAGATCACCTCCCATTCTCCCAATACCAAAGAGGAACAAGTTACATCTTGAAGATGTCTCTTATAAGGGTGAATTGTGATGCACCATAAAAGTATGTAAATGTCCAAACATCATAATTTGTGCTGAAAACATTCTGAGATATAGAATACCAAATAATAAACACAATGGACAGGAAGTAATATAGGAGAGATTTGTGGTGAAAAAAGGAAATAAATTTGCATCTTTTTAGGGTATCAGTGCATATATTAAGAACCAGCTCATTTTTAATGAAATGATCTATCTAATGTCAGTTCTAAGCCATGTCCTTTTCAAGAGCCTCCTTTTCAGCCACTGCAGCCCTTTACCTCTCTCTTTCTTGAGAATTTTAACTTACATTAATTTCTTTCTCACAAAATTGAAGATGGAAGCAGCCCATTTCACACAGTTTACTGTTCTCCTATGATTCTGCAACTTGTTGGGAAAATGATCTAGACCACACACTCTTTCTGTGAAGCAAATATTGACAGCAAAAAGCTATATAGTCAAAATACATTTCACTGTTAAGTTGCAGCTTAGGAAACATCTGTCTATTGCATGGTACATACTTCACCGCATCAGAATCTAAATATATGACAAAAGTGGTTCATAACGTAATCTGGTTCTGATCACCTATCAGTATTGTACTGAATGAAATACATCATCTGGCAGCTGACATTATAGTTCCATCAACTATATGTATTGTAAGTTTTGTTGCAAATTAGACAATTGTATAAAATACTTGATGGGTATCACAAGTGCAGAAAAATAATTTTATTAGTACAGATATCAATTAACATGTCAAAAAAGACAATTCCTTGTTGAAAACACCATGGGGTTACCAGGATTAAATGTGCCACACCATTGTGAGGTCTTCCTCACAGCCAAGACTTGGCAGCTGCAAGGAGAATGGTCAGGAAGGGCCAGGCAGCTGGCATCAGCTGCCTCAGCCCAGACCTCACCTCTTCTGCTCATCATGTGTACTCTGGGGCACTGAAGGGGGAGTGGTCTCTGGCGGTACCACTGACTCTTTAAGTGAAGGCAGAAGAGGAGCTTCCTGACAAACAAGTTTCCTGCAGGAAGAACATCAATCTATAAGCATTACACTGAAGTAACTTCACAAAAATTATTATTGTTAATGGAATACAGTTTCACAAGACTCCCACTCCAGGGAAATTTTCATTACTATGAAAGGCACCAGTGAAGTTCTCGCTCAAAATGTAAAAGAAAGGTATTATTTTGGTATGAATTGTTTAATTTTTCTCAAAAAAATTTATACACTTTTACATCTGATATTAACTATGTAAACATTTTTTCTGCTCTAATGTCGGTACCTCATATTTTAGTGGTTTTTGAAGGATTTGGCAGTTTCTTGACATGATGAAAATCACTGTCTATATACATTGTTTGAAATTATGGTATGAATAGAAATTGTTATATGAAAAATTAAGTGAATGAAGGCAATCAGACATTAGTTTGATGTTTTTCTCTGCCATAGAGCCAATTGTTTGATGTGAATTTTCGTGATGAAGAATTATGCACCGTTTTTAGTGGTTTTTCCTGATTACACAACTGACTTGTGGCAAGCAAATAGTTGTCTCCATTCACCACTAACTACACTTCATTATTCTAAAACAGTGGTCATGACATGTCCAGTGTAATCTAAAATGTAAGTTGTATCTTTCTTGGATATGCTTCATAAATGAATCACTTTTGTTGGTTTCAGTTCATCTTGCAACATCCAAACAGTGACAATGCCTAAGTTTCTGGCTTGTGTCAATGTATCCAAGTTTTGTCTCCTCTTACAAGTTATACAAGGATTTTGTATTTCATTTCACCAGTTGACAAGAGACTGTTTTTTGCACAGCAGCTAAAACTTCATGAACTGCTGTAGTGTGTGTTTCAGAGAGGCCAAGAAATTCCTTAACATGAAATTTGTAGAAGTTTTCTTCCATGTCAAAATAAATAAAAGAGTGAACTAATGCACACAGGGGGAGAGGTGGGGGGTTATAAAAAGCCCCGTAACCTGTTTATGAATACATAACTTCAGGTAAAATCAACATTTGGTGTTTACATGTGCTGCGCTATAAAAATTGCACAAATTTTTGTAAATATCTGATTGGCACTCCATGGTATAACACGTCCCATCATGGTATAACACGTCCCATTTCTGTTGATGGCAGTGAGCAGGTCTGTGTACAGATATATCTAACTACTGATATCTACCAAAAGAAAACCAAAACTAACCTTTCAGCTGCAACATCATAGGAGCCTGGTGCAGAATGTGACCGTCCTGACCTCTGGAATTTGTCTGATTTGTCTGAACCAGCAGCTCCCACAGAAGCACCTCCTCTCCGAAGACCTCCACGACCAAATGGATTCTGTAAGTTAACAACAAGGCTTTTAAGGCTTCTGACATGTAAGTAAGAACAATTTACTTGCTAAACTATTATATTTGTAAGATTTTACTTGCTAAGCTGTTATATTTGTAGGTTTCAGCTTTCTGTCACTATGAAATTTACTGAACATGACTGAGATTAATGTTAGTAGAGAAGCATAAATTTCAGTTTATTTTGGGAATGTGAAATAACATATGCAACACATCTGAAAATTTGTGAATCCACCTCAGAGACTGATTATAAAATGGCACTCATAAAGCTGATCTTTTCATAAAGTTATATACATCATATATCCACCATGCTTCCCCCAGTCAATGCTGTTAGTGAATCATTATGAAGGTAGTCAGGTGTAGTTTGTGAGTTGGAATGCATCCTACAAAAAACCATTAACTTCTCTTAAAAAAATGTAATACTGTCCTCGATTCCAGAGGATGGTTTGAATGTTGCAGTGCTTTACTAGGCATGGTGTTACTGGAGAAAGTACACTTAGTTCTTTTCCCTGTCCTAAGGCTTGACTTACCCAGCCAGTTATAGTTGGACCTAGAATTTAATATGGTCTCTAAATCATGGTGAAACTTGGCGTTTTTCATATTAATGAGCCATAGATGAAAGAATCAACAAGCTACGATAGATAATTTACACTCAAATGGAGTCAGAAGAAGACTTTCAGATTTGTAGTCGGACAGTTTTATATGTATCAGCCACTGCCAAGATCATATTCCTTGAACTGATGAAAACAGGAATTCTAAATTATAGTTTTATGGGGTATCATCACTTCAAATAAGTGGAAATGTCAGATGTCATGCATCTGTTCAATATTTAACATAAATCCAACTTACATTGAGAAGGTAAAAAGTAAAACTTGTATTGACATTGGACTAAGTACAATTTGTTTAAATAACAATGAAATATTTATTGGATGTTTAAGAAGGCAGACATATTTTTAGAGTCCACATTAGTTGTTATGATTTTCAATGTTGGCACTTGTGAAGTAACTTTAAAGTTTCAAAGATGTATGTGGAGCAAATAACCTCAATGCATCACAAAGACTATTGAAACTAATGGCCAGTGTTTTTATAGCAATTAAATGCATTGTGTGATCTCCTGCAAAGATGAGTCTGTGAGCCTGAAGTTTCTAACTATGCAGTTTGGCTTACAATGAATATCAAGAACTAAATTAAGTATTTTGTGTTTGCTCATTTTCTTGGACAGAGACAGAAGCTGTACTGCTGAACTCACATCAGACTTGATAGTGCATGCTAATGACAGTCAATCATTCAAGCATGTGGTAACAACTTCTACACAGATTACGGCTCAGATTTTCATATTTGAAAACATCATTTAATGGTTTAACTACTCTGGGTGTGTTAACGCGCATGCCTTTGTACCTGTCCCTGTGTGCTCTGAACGTGCCACCAGTCTTTCTACCTGTGTAGACATGTTCAGAGTACCAGGCAGAAGGACTGGTGGTGCGTGTAAACATGTTCAGAGCACACAGGGACAGGTACAAAGGCACATGCATTAACGCGTCCAGAGCAGTTAAAGGGTTTACTATCAAGTGCCGCTCACCCTCTCCAACACAAGATTTTTGCGAATTCAATTTGAGCTATATACATAGCTTAGAAGCATTTTTTTTTTTTTTGGAAAACTCATTCTGTCATTCACTAATGTTGGCCTGATGGGCAGTGGCTCATACAACATTCCTATAGCCTTTTCTGTTATTCAGACTCAATAAGGAAGCCATAAAAGAATGGAAGGCATACTTGCCTGGAAGGAGTGCTTCTTGAGCATAGTCTTGACAAGGATGAGTGTGTCGAGCCTGGGGATGGACTGCACGACACGCAGTACATCCTCCTCGGTGACCTCGACCAGCTGACAGTTCTCCTCCTCAGTTGGAAGGGGGCTCTTCCCATGTGCTGTCACCCAGGGGTGCTCCTGTTACATCAAGGCTACAAGTTAAAATCAGGTCATAAATAGAAAGTACAGGAGGCTTACCATATTTCTTGTAATCCCGCTGGCCATATGAATAAATTTGTCAACATAATTACGCATACATCTGATAAGGTGGCATGGAAGGATACATCATGTGGTACCAAGTCATTTGGCAGAACTTGCCACAACCAGCTGAAGTTAACTGCAAGCTCTCTTGTGTACCTATTGATGATGAACCTGTCATGTCCAGTTTTCTCCTGGACTGTTATTTGGACATTGTTTTTATCTAGTGTCAGTGTCTGGCTAGCACACACTTGCTACCTGCATAATGCAGAACTGCTTTCACTTACTGTGCAATCAAAAGCTGTGTTTTCAGAGAACAAACTGAAGATATATGGGTGAACTGAGAGTGTGGCTCATATGTGAATGCTCATCAATTGAACCTACCATCAGTATTCTCCTGCACTAATTTGTGAGCTATTCAACATACTTCCAGAGTACTGTGTTGGATGAGAGGTCTCCACTTCCATAAGTTTCATGTTCATTATTTCCCTTATAGTCAGGAGTTATTACTTTCTGTGATTTATTTGTACATAATTTGTGCTCAATAAAATCTCTGTTGTGGAAGAAGAACACTTACAACAGTGACAATAAGGACTTTTCTGGAACTGCATTCCACCCTGTGCTGGACTAGTACTTGTCAGGCTACTTTGCTGAGACTTCCAACAAGGAATGACAAGGGGTTTCAAGCTCTGGAGACAACAGCTAAAGTTGCAGCCCAAGCTTCTACAGAAGCTGACAGATCCAGAATGTTTACAGTTTCTTTCAGCAATTCCAGCTTTCCAAAAATTCACTAAAGCTCAACTGCACTAGACATGTCTCAAAACCATTTAGCATTTTATATTGAGGCACATGACAGAAAGTGCTCTATTGTGCCAATGCAGTGTTTTGGAATTACTCTGTTTAGTTTCTTTCTCAAACTGAAGATTTGTTTCAATCCTAGCCTCTCTCAAAACTTTATTTTTTCTCTTCTCCCTACCCTAAAACAAGATGCTGCTCTGACAGATGTAACTAATGGTGTTCACCACTCATGACAGTTTGTTAGAATGTGCTGGTGTTTATTATGGTGTGGATAAACAATGATTATGTAATTCATTATACTTATACTCACACATCAACATTACATCATTTAAACAGATGACAAATGAACTAAAAAAAAAAGGTCTAGCAACTTGTATATAGTTACATCAGAGATGAAATAAGCTGCCGGATTACCAATGTAGCAACACTACTACATAACCTGGTGACAATTTCAACTTGTCAATAAGTTACATTCCTTGTTCCCTAGCAAGTGGTTTAACTAATATCTCAGCAGGTGTTCCCTTTTAGTGCAAGTGCTTAACAACAGGCCCATTTGTTTGGACACATTCAGTAATAAAATGTGCTTCAGCATGAACACATTTTGATCTAGAATATACCACAAGACTTTGTAAGCAGGGTAACAGAACTCTGGTTATGAAAAAAAAAAATTATTTTCTCCAATTGATGAGGACTCCGCTATTGTAACAACCTAGTAGTTAAAGCATCTGCAAAATTTGAGTCAATAAAATCAGTAACAAGCCAATCTTTAAAATCTTCTTTGTTGAACACAATGCCTAATTCATAGTACACTTGAGGTAATAAAGGACTCCTTTTGCTGCCCTCCAATGCATACTAATAAATAAATGTAGATTTAAGGAATGGACAGTCCAGGTCAGAATATTAACAATTGTGAAAAGGATAGATTGCTACTCAGCACAAAGATATGCTGAGTTGCAGACCGGCCCAAAAAATCGATTGTCATACACTGAGCTCTTGGCCAAAACCATCTTCAGAAAAGAAAGAACAACATTGACACATGTAGGCATGACTCATGCACACACAACCACTATTTCTGGTCACTCTGGTCAGACTGCTCTGACCCTGAATCCGACATAAGCAGTTGTTCCAACTCCAAATTAACTCTCCTGACAGAAGAGTTGAAATGAGGTTGGTCATGGCATCTTAAAGAGATTGGTCATGGCATCTTAAAAAGATACAAACTCAACACTGGTACGTCTTGCTGCTGATGCTGTCTTTAGGAGGCCATGCTTTACAGTGAACCCAGGATCTGTGTCAATATTATTGTCTGGCCTACCCATCACAATCAGGATATCAGGATGTATTCCTTCATGAAGTCTTTACTAAGTGAATGTAAATCCACTGTCTCCTGAGCTGTTAGCACCTCATTATGTAAAACATTGAGGTTTTAAACCTTTCTCAATAAAAGATAAGGATAGCCCTTCACATCCATAAGAACTGCATCCTTACAGATTATTACCCTACAATCAATTGATCCTTCCTTGGACACAGTGATACTTGCCTAACTATTTTTAATTACTTATGTATTTATTTTTTTAGCTTTGATGACACTGATTTTGGGTAAATATCCTCAAAGGTGAATGAAGCATTTGTATTTGTAAAGCATAAGGTTTTGTTGAGTAAGCTGCAGTAAAATAAACCAGTTTCATAGTTGTTGTAGATATTAATCACATATTATTGTGAAATTACTGTAAGCAACATCAATTGCAACAAATCTATTACTGATATCATAGTTGGTAAAACTTGATTAGCTTCACTTCAAACACTTTTTAACACTCTCACATTCCTTTTCTTGGCCTGTATTTACAGACGATTCAATACTAATTTGTTTTCTTAAGTCTATCAACTCTTTCCCACATATACCTGATAGGAAAGTACTGTGAGATCTAATTTGTTTGCAGAAAACAAGTGACTATATGTAGCAATTTTGGACAAAGTAGGCAGATGTAATGACATACACATACGGTAAGATTGCATAACAAGTTTCTCATTCAGAAATTGTATTTAAATGTTGTTAATTTGTGAGAAGAAGGAGAAATGTGCAGACGCATGGATCAAAATTTGACAACAAAGTTACTGTGACTAATCAAGACTGGTTCATCATTCCACAATATTGCTCTTCGCACTGGTCAGGATCCCGCTACTGAATAAGGTACTGGAGAGTCACAGAGATGAAAGACGATTTAGGAAAGGTCCTCAGCACAATGGAAACAATTTTCTGTAATTGATACAGTATGAGAATAAAGATTTGTGAAGCAAGAGAATAAAGATTTGTGAAGCAAGATAAAAAGAGATGATAGTAGCCAAAAATAAATTGTGAGTAGAACACAGCAGATGATTTATCATTTTATTTTAGAAAGATTTTACTCACTAGTTGGAGCACCGGTCTGGAAATAAGGAAACAGACCATGAAAGCATTTCAAGTGTGGTTTTCTAAGTGTGTGTGATATGGACAATAGGGAAAGAAAAGAGGAAATGACTAGAAGCCCTGGACGTTTGGTGCTACTGATGAGGATGTCATAAATGTATTAAATGATGAGTGATTTGGAATATTCTACGTATCTGGAAACAAAGAGGAAGGCAGGCAGAAGAGCAGAATGGTGTGTTGCTGCAAATGAAACTTAGGGTTTTATACTAAATAAAAAGAATATGAAGAAGTGCTCACAATAATGTGATGACATTTGGATCAACAAGGACTGTCAGCATGGTGAGTAATGCAGTGATTTCCTTTGACACAGAAGCAAAGGGAGTTGCACTGACAGTATGTAGAATCCTTGACTGGTCTGTTTGGTCCCCTGATTTATCGCTCATACAGCATGTCTGGGATATGACATTGGGAAGATAAACTTTCATACCAGCTTCTGACCAACGATATTCACCAACAGACGCGCCACATGTTTCAGGCATGACAAGCAATGCAGGATGCCAGACTCAATGACAACATTGGACACAGGAGTAGTAACACACTATCTTCTCATATGAGTCCTGGTTCTGCAAACAGCATCATAATAAACATATCCATGTGCCAAGGCTGCCAGAAGAACAAATGTTGGCAACAGGACTCGTTATTGTCATACAGAGTGAAATATTTGTGTGATAGTATAGGAGTGCCTCTGGGTACACAACACTATCGACTCTGGTTATTATTGCTTGTAATTTACACAGAACATTCTCCAGATTTCTCACACACTGAAATCTGGTCATGGACTGCCATGATACTGGCACACCAACAATCGATGGCCACTATACACTCTTGTGTGGAATTGAAGCTGCATGGAATGTCATATCCATATGTGACACCCAAGTTCAGTTCAGCTCCATGCCCAACTGGGTTAGAGGCTGCCAGATGTAGCAGCTCTATGTACTAAATTTCTTGTCCTGTATAATTTTGTACTGTTGCTACTTGGTTGTGTATGCACAGTCAGTAAAATTTCATCACTTGTCTTCCTTTCAGGTCATTCATTTTTTATGGGTAGTATTTTGCAAGAATGACAGCATTGTTAAGCATTTTTGTGTTGAAAGTTTTTCACTGTACTTTAAGAGGCAACACTAATTACACTGCCTGGCTAAATAAGTGAAGCACCCAGAAAACATGAACACATGTCAGGGCAATGTAGTACACATGAACATGTGGATATGTAAATAATTAGATCTGCCATTCTCTGTGACACGTAGAACAGCCACCAGAATTTATTTCTGTTGTACTTGTTTTGTGTTCTTATCAAATGTGATAGGGCATAAAAAGGATGTGAAGAGCATAAGATGTTGAGTGATCACTATGATGGACATGGAGATGACACATATTTGTCTGAGACATCTTTACCAGCACCTGACAGAGTTTGACAAAGGTCTCATTGTGGATTTACATTTGGCCAACTGGTTGAGTCCTGCAATACCCAGATTTATGGGTCATTCAGATGTGACAATGGCTTGATATTGGACTGCAAGGGAATGTGAGGGCAGGCATACTTGGTGTCAATGTTCCAGTCAATCATGTTTAACCAAAAAGGGGGAATCACCATATCACCATACCGCGCAGTGACTGAGCGCACCATAACACATTCACATCTGCACCAGCCATCTGAGAACAAGAAATGGACTCCTGGCAACATTCTGTGTCATCCTTAACTGTTGGTTGGAATCTAGCAACAGCTCGAATAGAAATTACCACCCCATGTGTAGGCTGCCATTAATGCCACAACACAAAATGACTATGTTTGAAGTTGTGCTGAAACCAGGAAGAATGGACCACTGGTGAATGGCAGCATGTTGTATTCATGTACTCTGGATGATGATCATTGATGAGCATGATTGTGACATGGAGCAGTGTTCCTCTCAGCATCATGGTGTGGGGAGCCATGAGCTATTATTTCTGGTCACAGCTGCTAGTGACAGGGGAATTCTAATGGCGCAGAGGCATGCCACAGACAAACTGTATTCCCTTATGTTACTTCTCATGCAGGAGTATTGTGGTGACATGTTTCAACACAACACTGATTCACAAATGGCACATGTCTCTATGAACTGTCTGCTGATGCTGAGGTACTCCCATGACTAACAAGCAATCCACAGCTGTTCCTAATAGAACATGTGTGTGACCAGCAAGACATCAAAACTATCACATTGCCAGTTTCCATGATATAACAGACCGATTACAACACTTACTAGCCAGTTTTCCTCAAGAGAGTATACAATGTCTTTATGACACCATTCCCAACTGAATCAGACCATGGATTCATGCCGGGGGAACCAACATCATGAAAAGTGGGCTAGTACTGACATGGTCTTTGTAACTTTGACTCAATTTTGTAATCACTAAATACAATCACATATTGTCTCAACCCATGAAGTCACATTTCGTTTCTTTCTCATTCTCTGGGCACTTTACCTTTTTTGTCAAGCAATGTATACATTTAGTATTTTGTCCATCTTCAGCAACTGTAGTAATATTTATTGAAATAATCAGCCACTAGTTGCATAAAAGAAATTTCATTTCCTTAACTGGTTACAGGCATTTTGTGCCGTTCTCCAGAAATCTATACAGAAAAATATACCTCAAATAAGTACAGGTCAGATAAGACTATTAAGATTTCAGAATGAAAAGTTAAATTTGAAAAAAATTAAGATAAAAAATTGTACGTGCCTGTAACTATTGCATTATTTGTGAAAGTCAAAAATAAGATGTATGAAGCACATTGTTGTGGTCTTAAGAAAATACAATAACAATATGTAATACAATATAGAAGCCATTAACAGATAGAGAGCTCGCAAATGCTCACATATGATTCATAGCACCTGTACAAAAGCGATGTACAAGGAAGCAAAGCAACACATGTAGACATCATTCCAGAACTGGAGCTAATTAGCTAAAGACATGCATTTGTCTCATGCTGCAGGAAAAGTACGAAATATAAATGCAACGAAACCTTACACAACTATGATTGTCATGAGGCATAAACGAAAATGTAAGTGGATGTAAGCAGCATTGTAAGTAATAACCTATATAAAAACCCAAAGGTAAATAAAATAATACCAAAGACAAGTGGCGCTGTAGAAAGGAACTAATATCCAAACAATTGCAGTGAGGTTAGTAGCTTGTTTGCAGGGAACCTGTCAGCAAAAGTGAATAAATGCTATAAATGAGAGAGAGAGAGAGAGAGAGAGAGAGAGAGAGAGAGAAGGACAGGGAGGGGGGAGGGAGGCCGAGAGGATGAGAGGTATGGGAGCGTTGGGCAGAGTCCTCACCTTGATCTGTGGCAGGGTGATGCGCTGCTCGGGGTCCTTGTGCAGCATGCGGCGGATGAGGTCGGCCAGGTCGTGGCTTATGGCCGGCCTGGGCGGTAGGCGGACGGGCTCCGTCTGGATCTTGCGGTAGAGCGCCACCACGTTGTCGTCCCGCCAAGGCACGTCGCCGAACACAAACGCGTACAGCGTCACACCCATCGACCAGATGTCCACCGCCTGCAACACCACCACCGCCAACACTGTACACTGTGGCAAAGCTCAACGCCACCATCTCATCCAGATCCAGACCCTACAGACGCACCGATTTCTTGACCGGTCTACGTTTTCTAATCTAGTGGTCAGATCTGGGAGTCTTTCTGAAATTAAAAGGTGTCCCATGAACAATGCAACTATTGAAGCGCCCGCCATTTCTGTTCTAGTACTTTGGCAACACTGAACATTGTACAAGTTGCATCTCTGCAGTTAGTAATGGAGCGTTCCTCGACGGATCAGTATATTTCCGTGGTGAAAACTTATTACAAATATGGTGAATGTTGTGCAGAGACTGTTTTTACAAACTCTGGGGAATGTCTACATCTACATATATACTCCGCTAGCCACCAAGCTATGTGTGGCGGAGGGAAGAATTCGCGCCAAAGTCATATTATTCCTCCCCCCCCCACCCCCCACCACCGTTCCACTCACGGATCGCGCGAGGGAAAAACGACTGTCTGAACGCCTCAGTGCGAGCTCTTATTTCTCTTATCTTTGAATGATGATCATTACGCGATTTGAAAGTTGGTGGTTATAATATATGCTCTACATCCTCGGCGAAGATTGGATTTCGGAATTTAGTGAGCAGCTCCTTCAGTTTAGCGCGTCGTCTATCTGCAAGTGTGTCCCACTTCAAACTTTCTATGTGTTTCGTAACGCTCTCGCGATGGCTAAATGTACCAGTGACGAATCTTGCCGCTCTTCTTTGGACCTTCTCAATCTCTTGAATCAGACCCAACTCGTAAGGGTCCCATACAGACGAACAATACTCTAAGACTGGACGAACTAACGTATTGTAAGCTGTTTCCTGTGTTGAAGGACTGCATCGCTTCAGGATTGTACCAATAAACCGCAATCTAGAGTTCGCCTTACCCGTTACTTCTGTAATCTGATCATTCCATTTGAGATCATTTCGAATAGTCACACCCAGGTACTTGACTGATGTTACCGCTTCCAAAGACTGATCATTTTTCGTCTTGTTATACGCAGTAGGTTGCACTTACTAATATTGAGAGATAACTGCCAGTCATTACACCACGCATTTATTTTCTGCAAATCCTCATTGATTTGTTCAAAACTTTCGTGTGATACTACTTTTCTGTAGACTGCAGAATCATCGGCAAACAGCCTAAGGCCGCTGTCAATACCATCAACCTGATCGTTTATGTAAATCGTAAAAAGCAGAGGACCTATTACGCTGCCCTGGGGCACACCTGAAGTTACTCTTATTTCTGTTGAAGTTACCCCGTTCAGGACGACATACTGCTCCCTGTCTGTTAGAAAACTTTCTATCCCATCGCATATGTCATTGGACGGACCGTAAGCGCGCACTTTTTGTAGTAAGCGACAGTGCGGAACTGAGTCGAACGCCTTTCGAAAGTCGAGAAATATGGCATCAACCTGGGAGCCGGTATCTGGAGCCTGTTCTATATCATACACAAAGAGGGCCAGCTGTGTATCGCAAGACCGCTGTTTCCTAAAACCGTGCTGGTTTCTGCAGATGAGCTTCTCAGAGTCTAGAAAGGTCATTATGTCTGAACTCAAAATATGTTCCATGATTCTACAAGAAATCGATATCAGTGAAATTGGCCGGTAATTATGTGCATTCGATTTTCTACCCTTTTTATAGATTGCTATGACCTGGGCCTTCTTCCGTGGAACTTTCCGCCGTTCCAATGATCTCTGATAGATGACGGATAAGAATGGTGCTACATTTGTAGCATTGTCAACATAAAATCTTACGGGGATACCGTCTGGGTCTGATCATCGTATGCGGCGAATAAGTCAACTGTGATGAGATATAGCTAAATTTGAGAAAATCGGTTCACTTGTAGGCATTAAACCGTCGTGACGTCGTCGTGTTGGACATCCTATAGTAAACATCTCCATCGTGTGTGATACTGTTGCTGTAATTCAGCTGAAATCCGACCCTCATACCTATGGGCAAGGGGGAAGGAGGGGGCACTGCCCCTCCTCCCCCATCCCACTAGCTCTAAGGTAACGAAAATATACTGTATTCAGGTGTTTTTCTTTCAAAAAACGATTTGAAAGTCAGTATTACAAAGGCATGCAACGCACTATCGGGCTTCTAAAATGCGGATGCGTGGACTCTGGGGCAGCAAACACACAATGAAAGAAACACAGAATAGCGAGTAGTAAAATATAGTACTCAACTTTGGTAACGCTAGCTACAACAGTTGTAGAATCCATGGTCAGCCTACCTGTTCCAGCGTCAACTACAGTTCAACGAAACAAACTTAATAATGGTCTCTGAAATAAGTAGGAAGAAAACAAATCTTTTGTCTTGATGTACGCTTCGAACAACAGTTCCAAACTAGCGGTACTCACTTAAATGTGTAGGCAGGCGGTCTCTGCTCATACATGATCATTCTGTTCATTGTTCTGTTTCTACTGGAGACCAGCCACTGTCTCTTTATCGGCTACTGCTTCTATCTCACTCCAAGACTTGACTTGAAGATGGGACGAACGTTCTGCATGAGCTCCCAAGAAAGACTTGGACCAACTTACAACTTGCAACTGACCCTTCTGCTGTTACATGGTTACTTAAACGCGCCTCGCTCTTCCCGGTGGCGCTGCCGCTCCAGGGGGAATGAGTCTCGCGGGCAGCGTGATGGGTTTGTGCTCAACGATGTTCCTGCTGTGCACGGACATCCACGGTACGTCTGGTACCAACTGTCGCATAGTCTTCTTGTGTGGTATCTCAATGCACCACACTTACTTCCTGAAATCCTATCGTACAGGTCTGCAGCCCTGGTACACATTGCAACTGTCACTACCACAGTACCGTAGCACGCCGCTGCAACAATTCTCTAACCGCAGAAAACGAATTACGACAGGATACTCTACTCGATCAACGCTACGCCGTTTTGTTTTGGTTGCTCTAGTGGTTTGCTAAGGTACTGTGGTGGCGACGATTGCAAAGCCTACCAGGACTGAGGACACTTACCTTCAATCAACAAAAAAATTACTTGACTCTAATTTTTCGATGCGATACTTAAAACTTTGTGGTTACACAACTACAGACAGCCTTGAGAGAACCAGTCCTGACAAAACTCTACCATTTGGTGAGCAAGACGTATGAGACAGGCGAGATACCCTCAGACTTCAAGAAGAATATAATAATTCCAATCCCAAAGAAGCAGGTGTTGAGAGATGTGAAAATTACCAAACTATCAGTTTAATAAGTCACGGCTGGAAAATAATAACTCGAATTTTTTACAGACGAATGGAAAAACTGGTAGAAGCCGACCTCGGGGAAGATCAGTTCGGATTCCATAGAAATGGTGGAACACGTGAGGCAATACTGACCCTACGACTTATCTTAGAAAATATATTAATAAAAGGCAAACCTACGTTTCTAGCATTTGTAGGCTTAGAGAAAGCTTTTGACAATGTTGACTGGAATACTCTCTTTCAAATTCTAAAGGTGGCAGGGATAAAATACAGGGAGCGAAAGGCTATTTACAACTTGTACAGAAACCAGATGGCAGTTATAAGAGTCGAGGGGCATGAAAGGGAAGCAGTGGTTGGGAAGGGAGTGAGACAGCGTTGTAGCCTCTCCCCGATGTTACTCAGTCTGTATATTGAGCAAGCAGTGAAGGAAACAAAAGAAAAATTCTGAGTAGGTATTAAAATCCATGGAGAAGAAATAAAAACTTTGAGGTTCGCCGATGACATTGTAATTCTGTCAGAGAAAGCAAAGGTCTTGGAAGAGCAGTTGAACGGAATGGACAGTGTCTTGAAAGGAGGATATAAGATGAATATGAACAAAAGCAAAACGAGGATAATGGAATGTAGTCGAATTAAGTCGGCTGATGCTGAGGGAATTATATTAGGAAATGAGACGCTTAAAGTAGTAAATGAGTTTTGCTGTTTGGGGAGCAAAATAACTGAGGATGGTCGAAGTAGAGAGGATATAAAGTGTAGACTGGCAATGGCAAGGAAAGCGTTTCTGAAGAAGAGAAATTTGTTAACATCGAGTATAGATTTAAGTGTCAGGAAGTCGTTTCTGAATGTATTTGTATGGAGTGTAGCCATGTATGGAAGTGAAACATGGACGATAACTAGTATGGACAAGAAGAGAATATAAGCTTTCGAAGTGTGGTGGTACAGAAGAATGCTGAAGATTAGATGGGTGGATCACATAACTAATGAGGAGGTATTGAATAGGATTGGGAAGAAGAGAAGTTTGTGGCACAACTTGACTAGAAGAAGGGATCGGTTGGTAGGACATGTTTTGAGGCATCAAGGGATCACAAATTTAGCATTGGAGGGCAGCGTGGAGGGTAAAAATCGTAGAGGGAGACCAAGAGATGAATACACTAAGCAGATTCAGAAGGATGTAGGTTGCAGTAGGTCCTGGGAGATGAAGAAGCTTGCACAGGACAGAGTAGCATGGAGAGCTGCATCAAACCAGTCTCAGGACTGAAGACCACAACAACAACATGGTTACACTATAAAATGCGAAGAAAGAAATACCACGAGGTGCGCAACACTAAAAGATGAATGTAACTTCGTATGACGAGTCACTGCCAAGCAACACTGCTTGTTGTAACGGACTATACACAGAAAGAGCTGCCACAGTGAAGTACATAAGGTAACTGAAATAAAACCGCAATGAGACGAACAGGAATGACACTTTTATTCAAAGACAATAATTGCGCTGCAGCCACCACGATTTATAATGGCCCCTTGGACATTACAAAAGGTGGGAATAGGCTCTCAATATGGAGTGCGGTCTCCACGGACGACACCGCGTGCTTTGCAGTGTCCTTCCAGACTGTCCACAAAGTTGATAACCAGTTCTCGTGGTGCGGCGTTCCATTTCTCCACCAACGCAGTGACAACTGCTGCATGGCCATTGGTGGATGTGGACGTGACGCAATGCTTCTCCCCAACGCATCCCACACGTGATCAATGAGATTTAAGTCGGGGGTGATGGGGAGGTCAATCCATTTACCGAATATCCTCTCGTTCCAACAGCTGCTCCACCTGGGGTGACCGCGTCGTCGCCCATAAAAAGTAAGTCAGTGTACAACGCACCTCTGAAAAGCCTCACATGAGGGAGGAGTACAGTCACAGTAACGTTGAGTGCACCGTGTTCAATGATCTCGAAGTTAGTACTCCCATGCAACACTGTTCTTGTCCACCCCGTAATACCTGGACCACCAGAACTACCATGTTCAACAATGTTCCTGGGTGCATTACATGTTGCCACCTCTCGCTATACGACGGGAAGTCCAGCATTGTGGATCACGATCGTTGTGGTGGAACAGGTATCATAGTCTGGGGATGTACGAGGGTCACTTCAAAAGAAATGCACACTATATTTTTATAACCTATCTTTTACTCTACATTTTTGAAAGTTTCAGAGTGTGTAGATACGTCCTTTAGAAACAATATTTTCATTTCTCCACATAATTTCCATCCCTCTCAACTGCCTTACGCCATCTTGGAACCAGCGCCTGTATACTCGCATGGTGAAATTCTGGACCAGACTGTTGGAGCCTCTGTTTGGCAGCCTTCACAATGGAGTAATCATCCTCAAACCTTGTTCCACGAAGAGAGTCTTTCAGTTTCCCAAAGAGATGATAGTCGCATGGAGCCAGGTCAGGACTGTAAGGCGGGGGTTTCAGTGTTGTCCATCCGAGTTTTGTGATCGCTTCCATGGTTTTTTGCATTGTCGTGCAACAGCAAAACATTCTGGTTTTGCCTATGTGGTCGAACACGACCCAGTCAAGCTTGAAGTTTCTTCAGTGCCGTCATGTATGTATCAGAATTTACGATGGTTCCACTTGGCATGATGTCCACAAGCAAGAGTCCTTCGGAATCGAAAAACACCTTAGCCATAACTTTTCCAGCAGAAGGTGTGGTTTTGAATTGGGTGAATTTGCATGATGCCACTCCATTGATTGCCTCTTCGTCTATGGTGAAAAATTATGGAGCCACGTTTCATCACCTGTCACAATTCTTCCAAGAAATTCATCTCCACCATTCTCGTACTGTTCCGAAAGTTCGCTGCATACCGTTTTTCTTGTTTCTTTGTGAGTCACTGGTAACATCCTGGGAACCCACCTGGCACAAACCTTTTTTAACGCCAACGCTTTCAGTATTCTGCAAACACTTCCGTCCCCTATCCCAACGTAGCGTGACAATTCGTTCACTGTGATGCCTCTGTCAGCAGTCACCAATTCGTTAACTCTCTCCACATGGTCTGGAGTGTGTGCAGTACGAGGCCAGCCGCTGCGAGGACAATCCTCAATATTTCCGTGCCCGCTTTCATCACGTAACCTGCCTGCCCACCAGATTAAAACTGTACTCCGATTGACAGCAGCTTCTCCATACACCTTTTTCAACCTCTTGTGGATGTTTCCCACTGTCTCGTTTTCACAGCACAGGAATTGTATGACTTCACGTTGCTTCTGACGAACGTCAAGTGTAGCAGCAAACTTGAAGACATGCTGTGACGGCGCCACTCATGGGAACAGGTTGAACTAAGTTTGAAAACAAGCGGGAAGGATGTATCTACACACTGTAAAACTTTCACACATGCAGAATGAAAACTGTGTTTTTACAAAAATGGTGTGCATTTCTTTTGGCGTGACCCTCGTATAATATTTCATGGGCCTACTGACCTCCAAATGTTTGAACACGGTACCCTCACCAGCCAGGGTTATTGTGACACTGTCCTCCTCCTACATACACGCTTTTCCGGAGGTGCCTTTGGGTATGACTTCAATTTGTGTAAGACAATGGGCGACCGTATCGAAATGCGCGGTGGAGATGCTGTTGGAACCAGGGAATGTCTGGTGAATGGCCTAGCCTGCCATTTCCCTGACTTAAACCCCAGCGAGAAAGTGTGGGATGCGTTGGGGGGACCTTTTGCAGCAAGTCTACATACACCAACAACAAGCAGTTGTGAACTGTGCAGGTGGAGGAACTCCTCACCATCTCAGAGCACGCACCGCTGTCGGTGGTGACCACAAGGCCCTTTAAGAATCAAGTCCCGTCCACTGTAATGCCCGGAGGACCATTGTAAAGTTTGTGACTTCAAAGTAATTATTATCTTACAATAAAAAATTTCCCTCTGCAGCGGAGTGTGCGCTGATGTGGAAGGTGGGATACGAGCTTCTGGCGAATGTAAAGCTGGAAGGGCAGATCGTGAGCTGTGCTTGTGTTGCTCAGTTGGTAGTGCACTAGCCTACTTAAGGCGAAAGTACCGAGTTCAGTACTCGGTTCGACGCCCCGTTTTAATCTGAATCTTAAAAATTGCCATTTCTGTCTGTCTAGTTGTGTATTTCTTTTTCAGTAATCTTCAGTACTGTCCTGTAGCTGCTCTATGTGTGGTTTAAATTTCATCCAACAATGTGACCTGGCTGTGACAAATCATGCGAAAGCTACATTCGTGCCCACCTTTGTATTACTGGTAAGGCAATATTTTTCGGGCCCCAATAACACAAATCATGAGTAGTTTAAGGAAGCGTTGGGAAAGACCTTCCCGGCACTCTGTGTGGACCCTTGCAACAGCGTACTGTACCTTGCCGCTGAAACTGGCGCCAGTGATGGCCTCTGGCGCCATGAAGGCTGGCGTGCCAGCAGTGCTGCTGAGCGACGCGTCGGCGCCGTCGAACTCGTTGCAGACGCCCAGGTCGCCGATCTGCACGCGCCCGTCCTCGCCCAGCAGCAGGTTGGACGGCTTGATGTCGCGGTGCACGATGCGCTGGTAGTGCACTGCAACATCGACCTGCCCTTCAGCCTCCGTGACGTCACTCACCCTCAAAAGCAACAACATGCGAAGATTTTAAGCTCATCAGATTATATATTAGGCACTCTCTTATGAGATCATACTGGTCCATTTTGCAAAGTTATTGAATCGGTACCAAGCCGTTACATGGTTCTCCACCGTTGACGGAGGTCATGACCATGAATGCCAGGCGATTGCTCACAGCCCGTATTTTACATTGGCGTAACTACTAACGCCATCTGTGAACGGAAACATGAATTCACCAGCGTGGAGTTTCGACTACCTCTCGTTTTAGATTTAACAGCGCTGGCATCACAGACTGCTCGTAACAACAGCATGTTTTGAATATCAGCCGCGAAGAGAGCAAAGGAACAACACGCAAACAATAACTTTTGTTTTAAATTGGGCAAAAGTTCCACAGACACTTTGAAGTGTTACAAACGGTTTATGATAATGCTTTTAAGTGGTATGCGAAGTTCCCTGAGGGCAGAGAGATCACTGAAGATGATCCACGTCCATGAGCGTCATCGGCAGTCCGGATCGGACAAAATGTTCAAATAGTCGGTAAAATTTTTCGAAAGAGTTTCAAACTCCAGACCATCAACTTCGTCCGTCTCGTTGCTTCCTTCCTCTCCCATCGTCCCTCCTATGTGAATATCCACACTTCCAACTCCTGTACTTTCTACCCCTCTGCCGGCGTGCCCCAAGGTTCTGTCCTTTCCCCTCTCCTCTATCTCCTGTACCCTGCTGATATGCCCAAACCTCCCCCTCCTGTTCATCTTCTCCAGTTCGCTGATGACACTGCCTTCCTAGCTCTTTATCCTACCCTTCAATGGTCCCAACGTACCCTCCAAACCCACCTTCACCAATTCACCGCTTAGTGCAACCAGTGGTTCCTCCGTGTTAATCCCTCCAAGACCCAGGCGATCATCATAGGCCACACCACCCACTCCTTCCGCCTCCATGGTTTCTACCTCACCATTTAAGGCCGTCCTATCCACCTCACTCCTACCCTCAAATACCTTGGCTTCACACTCGACCGCCACCTCACCTGGACTCCCCATCTCCTTACCATCCAAAACAAAGCTCACAACCGCCTCCGCCTCCTGAAACTCCTGTCTGGCCGGACGTGGGGTCTGCATCCTTCCACAATCCTTCACACCTACAAATCCATGATCCGCCCCATCCTTTATGCCAGCGACGCTTGGATTTCCGCCCCTCCCCGGTTCTATATAGCCCTCCAAATCCTCGAATGCCATGTGCTCCGCATCACCTTCCGCATCTGCCTTCCGTCCCCCACGCGCATCCTCCACGACCTCACCTTCTCCTTTTCCTTGAACACATCCGCGCACTATATATTGTCCGCCGCCTTGATCCCCCTCACCCCCTGGTGACTCCCTTCCTCTCCACCCCTAACCAGTTGCCACGCCTGTAAAGGTAACAACGGTAACGTTGTGTCCCTCCCTCTCTCCATCTCCACACCATCTCCTTTCCCAAAACAACTTCCACCATCTACCCCTCCCGGATGATGAGCTTTACCCTGACATCTACCCTTCCTACCAACTCTAATCCCCTCTTCCTGCCCCCTCCTCAGGGCTCCCTCTCCTCCCCCTCCCTCCCCCTGAGCGGCTTCCCCCTCCTACTCCCCATCCATCTCTTGTGCCTCCTTTCAGTGTCTCTGCGCTCCCTCCTGCCCTGTCTTCCTTCTTCCTCTCCCGCCCCACATTTCTACCTCTTCGTAGGTTGCCCCTCCTCTCTTCATCCCGCTGCTTCCCCAGCTGCTCCATGCTCTCCCCTCCTTTTCCATCCTCTCTGACCTTTCCCTCAGCAGGTCCCAACTGGTAGTTTTATTCTTCGTCATGTGTGCTCCAAGTGGGTTTTAAGTGTGTTGTTTCAGAGTGTTTTTAATACTGTGGCCAACTTTTAATCTGTGCATGCGCATTCAGTGTCTTCTCTGTGTTTTAAGAATCGCCAACTGTGTTTTTTAACTTTCTGGTGACTTTTTTAACTGTCCCCCATTAACGTCTCCATGTTAGTGTATTTTTAACTCCATTTTCTCCCCTTACTCTGTTTTATGTTCCCTTTTTTAACTCCTTTTGTATGTATCATTTTATTCTTGTTTTAGTTGTCGTGTCACTCGGCTGAAGAGCGGCGGATTGTGCCGCTGACAGCCCTCCCCTGACCCATATGGGGAAGGGGAATGAAATCACAATAAAGAAAAAAAATTCGAAAGAGTCGTTGTGGATTTACCAGCCACTCCAGCTGGCAAATTGGCTAGTGGCAATGGGGATTACCTAACATCTTGTGCTGTTCATGCCCTTTTTATGCCCTACAAAAACAACATTAATGCGCTGTGTTGACTACTCTACCTCTCACACACAATTGCATTCGCATACCCCCTGATTGTGGTATACGTGAACTATTCTACATTTATAGCAGACCATAATCCTCTGGGTGCTTCACTTTTTTTGTGAGGCAGTATATAACATCACCCGAAATAAGGTAAAGTAGCTTTCGCATTCCAGTGTCAGAGACAGTGGAGCACATTATTATTGTGAAGATAGCAGCTGTCGTTTCCCACCTTGCTGTAAGGCCTCCGTGGATGACAACCAAAGATCATGCTGTGAAATGAAATGGCATCCCAGTTCTGGTTGTCAGGCCGTATGGCGGGAGACTGGGTCAAAAATGGTTCAAATGGCTCTGAGCACTATGGGACTTAACATCTGAGGTCATCAGTCCCCTAGAACTTGGAACTACTTAAACCTAACTAACATAAGGACGTTACGTACATCCATGCCTGAGGCAGGATCCGAACCTGCGACCTAGCAGTCGCGCGGTTCCGAACTGAAGCGCCTAGAACCGCTCGACCACCGCGGCTGGCAACCAGGGTGATATCCCACCGCTGCCTGGAGCATCTCCAGATATGTCTTCGGCCCGGAATCTCATTGACTGGAAAGGAATTGTCTTCAGTGACAAGTACCGCTTCGAATTGAGCACTGATGGCCAACAAAATAATGCTTGGCGGACGAAATAAGGTGGGTTTAAGAGGGAGACTGGCAGAAGTAAAGAGAAAAATACTCTCTAAAGAAAAAGTCACTCTGTGCCCTCGGTGGCTCAGATGGACTGCCGGCATGGTAGCTCAGCGTGTTCGGTCAGAGGGTTAGCTGTCCTCTGCAATAACATAAAACTGAGTTAATCGATCAACAACGAACTTAAACGGATGTCTTACGACGTCCGCCCCGAGAAGATGCAACGAACAAAAGCGAAGAAAATGAGATTTAAAAAAAAATGGATAGAGCGTCTGTCATGTAAGTGGGAGATCGCGGGTTCGAGTCCCGATCGGTGCACACATTTTCACCTGTCCCCGTGGACACATATGAACGCCCGTCAGCAGCTGAAGGTGTTAATATATAATTCTAATAATTATGTTGCTATCCACAGTAAAATGTTTCCGACGAAGTGCTTGGATAACGATTACAATTTTTGTACAGCGTCTAATGAATATTTTATTTTTCCGTCTGAACCCAAGTAACTCCAGGCTTTAAACTCTAATGACGGACTGTTAGTTCAACCATCTGCTGGCAACTGCGTTCTGTCCTTCGTTCTGTTATTTTGCGTTAAGAAGAACAGTACGTCAAGATATTTGTATCTAAATTTGCATTATGAAGAAACCACATTCTATTCCTGCTACACATAATGAAGGTTTCAGTCCTCAAAAAGGAATTCCCGTCACGGCACATGAACTCTGAGGAGCAATTATAATTTTATTTCATGCCACTTATTTCTCTATTACGTTCTTCCTTGCTACAAAGGAGAAAAGATGATGGATCACCCTTTGTCGGAACATGATATTTACTTTTTAATTTAACTGAAGCACTCAAACTCGCCGACGAAGGCACCTTTGGTGAGCGCAAGGAAAGACAATGAGGGGAGAATGGTGGTCCTTGTGGAAAACGGTAGCAGGATGTTGTTTGGGACAACAGAAAATAACGTCTATAGTACTAGAGACATCTTACAGGATGAAAACTGTTGACACTAAATCACTCTTTCATATCATTCATTTTTATAACGAATCCTACTCCTGTTGTGCCATTTTCTGATGAAATTAATATTACCGTACATTCGGCTGAAAAAATCCATTTCACTTCACTTGTCCCTACTATGTTACATTCAGCATCTTCATTTCGCTTCTCAGGCTTTCTAGCTACTCTTCCGGTTCATCTTTATCTCATGATCACTTCCTCTTTTGTCAGTCTTCCCGATGATACGAAAGGAGGCTTAATCCGACATCTTTTTGTGACGAAAAAAGCACTGTGCAGCTTTTCACTTGAGGACCATTATTTCTGAGAGCAGTTTTGATCAGTTATGTGCATGTTTCATGGAATATCATTATTATTTCAAGGGGGAAGTGGTAACGACAAAAATGTTGAAAATCCAACGAAAGGATAACATTGTACGAGTCGGGCGGTGGAATGTCAGAAACTTGAACGTGGTAAGGATACTAGAAAACCAGAAAAGGGAAATGCAAAGGCTCAATCTAGATATAATAGGGGTCAGTGAAGTGAAATGGAAAGAAGACAAGGATTTCTGATAAGGGTGATATCAACAGCAGCAGAAAACGCTATAACGGGAGCAGGATTCGTTATGAATAGGAACGTAGGGCAGAGAGTGTGTTACTGTGAACAGTTCAGTGATATGGCTGTTCTTATCAGAGTCGACAGCAAATAAACACCAACAACCACAGTTCAGGTATACATGCCGACGTCGCAAGCTGAAGATGAAGAGATAGAGAAAGTATATGAGAATATCGAAAACAGTACGTAAAGGGAAATGAAACCCTAACAGTTATGAGGGACTGGAATGCAGTTGTAGGGGAATGAGTAGAAGGGAAGTTTACGAGAGAATATGGGCTTGGGACAAGGAATGAGAGAGGAGAAAGAGTAAATGGGTTCTGTAATAAATTTCAGCTAATAATAGCGAATACTCTGTTCAAGAATCAGAAAAGGAGGAAGTATACTTGTAAAAGGCCGGGTGATAGACGAAAAGTTCAGTTAGATTTTATAATGATCAGACAAAGTTTCCGCCGAAATCCGATACTGGATTGAAAGTAGTACCCAGGATCACAATGTAGTAGTGATGAAGAGTGGGCTGAAGTTTAAGAGATTAGTCACGAAGAATCAATACACAAAGAAGTGGGATATGGAAGTACTAAGCAATGACGAGATACGCTTGAAGTTCTCTAAGGCAATTGATACAGCAATAGGAAATGACCCAATAGCAGTACAGTTGAAGAACAATGGATATCCCTAAAAAAGGCAATCATGAAGTTGGAAAGAAAAACATAGATACAAACTGCGAAGAAACCATGGCCAACAGAAGAAATACTTCAGCTGAACGACGGAAGAAGGAAGTACAAAAATATTCAGGGAAATTCAGGAACACAGAAATACAAATCGCTGAGGATTGAAATAAATAGGAAACGCAGGGATGCAATGATGAAATGGTTGCATGAAAAATGTGAAGAAATCGAAAAAGAAATGACTATCGGAAGGACTGACTCTGCGTATAGGAAATTCAAAATAACCTTTGGTGAAATTAAAAGCAAGGGTGGTAACATTAAGAACGCAACTGGAATTCCGCTCTTAAATGCGAGGAGAGAGCATGTAGGTGGAAAGAGTACACAGAAGACCTCTATGAGGGGGAAGATTTGTCTCATGTGATAGAAGAAGAAACAGGAGTCTTATTATTACGAGTGGAATTAAAATTCAAGGTGAAAGGCTATCAATGATTCGCTGAAGACATTGCTATCTTCAATGTAAGTAAAGAATAACTACAGGATCTGCTGAATGGAATGAATAGTCTAATGGGTACAGAATATGAATTTAGAGTAAATCGAAGAAAGATGAAAGTAATGAGAAGTAGCAGAAATGAGAACAACGAGAGACTTAATGGTCACGAAGTAGATGAATTCTGCCACTAGGAAGGAAAATAACCAATGATGGACGGAGCAAGGAGGACACCAATATCAGTCTTCCACTGTCAGAAAAGGACATTCCTGGCCAAAAGAAGTCCACTAGTTACAAACATAGGCCTTAATTTGAGGATTACATGTCTGAGAATGTACGTTTGGAGTACAGCATTGTATGGCTGTGGAACATGGACTATGGGAAAACAGGAGCTGAAGAGAATCGAAGCATTTGAGATGTGGTGCTACAGACGAATATTGGAAATTAGGTGGACTGATAAGGTAAGGAATGACGAGGTTCTGCGCAGACTCGGAGAAGAAAGGAATGTGTGGAAAACACTGACAAGGAGAAGAGACAGGAGATAGGATATCTGTTAAGACATCAGGCAATGTCTTCCATGGTACTAGAGGGAACTATTGAGGGAAAAAGCTGTAGAGGAAGACAGAGATTGGAATACATCCAGCGAGTAATTGACGACGGTGGCTGCAATGGCACAGGGGAGGAAATCTTCGTGATGAGCCGCATGAAACCAGTCAAAAGAGTGATAACTGAAAAAAAAGTCTTTCTATGATTTGGAACTAATCAGTTTTACAACTTTGGTACAATGTCTAATAAAAAATATTGGAATATTTTGACTATTCTCATGACTGTGTTAAACTAATTTTACTTACACATATTTATACTTACGTTCAACCTCTCTCTCTCTCTCTCTCTCTCTCTCTCTCTCTCTCTCTCTCTCTCTCGCACACACACACACACACACACACACACACACACACACACACACACACACACACAAACTAGTTGATAACCTGGGTCAACAGTTATTGTCAGATTGAGCGTATATATGAATACTGAAACTGCCTTTTTTTAATAAAGTGACATACACAGATTCAGTTACAATTCACCACTCTCCTACGCACCCACTCCCACCTCAACTGCAATTTATTGCTCAACTAGTCTTTTCCCCCAGGGTTTTATCCTATTATACATTTGAAATATATACTAAACACATCTCCTCCCCATCTCTGTGTCCATCTCTTCCTCCCTCTTCTATGTATCATCTCCTCCCCATCCTATATCTTCACGTTCTCCTCTCCCTCTCCTTTTCATTTCCCTCAGCCCTCTCTCTGCCCATGTCTTCGTTTCCTCTGACCATATCCTTCACCCCCTCTCTCTTTCCATCTCTGTCTCTCTTTTTCCTATTCCTCGTGTGCACTACCCCTCTACACCTTCCACCTGCCTTATTCATCTCCCCATCCTCCCCTCTCTCTATCAATTTCCTCTTCCCTCTCACTTTTTCCATCCCCTCCTTTATCGATCTCAACTTGGCCCCAGATATGCTCATTGGGACATGTAGCCCCTTCAATACAATTCCTTAAAGCAGGCCAATACTACTCCCACCACACACCTGTCATGCAGGGCAACCTACTCGTGAGAGCCCAAAAAACCATTTCTAGTCACTGACATTTAGGCTGCCCTGTACATCAGGTTGATATGGCAGGCCAATACTTTTCCCTAACAACATGGCTCTCATGCAGCATAGCTTACATGCCAGGGACTGAAAAACCATGCTTTTGCCCAGATCTCTGCTCCTACTGCATCTAGGAGTTTATAAACCCCACAGTGATTCCTGTTGTTTCTGTGCCAAATTTGGCTGAACTCAATCCAGGTCTTTGGGAGGATGGCTGGCTTTATATACATAAGATGTTTGAGCTGTACTGCTGCACCCATATCATGCAGGAGATGTAGATTTTTCCTTTGGTCGAATTTGGAATTGTACTTTCTATCATATAAAATGCTGTCCCTTCCTGTTGATCAGCATTCTAATCACTGCCCCATCATTTATTTAGATTCTACAGCTCAATGAACTCTAGAAGCAAAATGTACCAAATTTTGCGACGCTGACAACTGATCATTTTGCTATATGGGTGAAGCCTGCTTCGTCTCTCGTATTTTCGTTATATCAGAACTAGAGTCAAGCACAAAAACAGACATTTTTCCATAACGTCATGATGTGAGGATTGAGTTCAAAGTAGAAGGTTTACTTGGAAGTATGACGTTCAAGATCCTATGTGGAAAACGACTCCTGCTTTCATCACAATAAAAACGTGCTCCACTGTCTCTGACACTGGAATGCGAGAGCTACTTTACCTTATTTCGCGTGGTGTTATACAGTGCCTCACAATGAAAGTGAAGCACCCAGAAGACATGGTTCGCTGTCAATGTAGAATAGTTCACGTATACCACAATCAGGGGATATGCGAATGAGATTGTGTTTCAGAGGAAGAGCAGTCATCAGAGCTCGTTAATGTTGTTCGTGTTTAAACTTGTTACCAGAAGTGGTAGGGCATAAAAAGGGCATGAACAGCACAAGATGTTAGGTAAGCACGATTAAAGACATGGAGATGCCACTAGCCAATTCGTTTGTTCACTAATTCCTTCCAATACACATTACATTGTCTTTCTTCATTGACCTGTGTATGAAGTGCTCTCACGTGTAGGGCTACGTATATATGTATAAACGTATCATACTTAAGATCCACGCACTGTAAAGTACATTTTTGTCCACTGGTATAGCACCTTCATTTGACCTCATTTGTGTATCATTTTTTGGGTTTTGTAATTGATCTTATATGTGTGCTCTTTGACTATCCAAAACATCTGGAACAGAGACTTTTTGTTGGAGTTAAATTAAATTTAAAGCTGGATATGAGCTGCTAGCAACATCTGCTGATTCTGTTGCAACGTCTTTCACTTTCATGTATAACAACATAAACAATCAAACGATGGCGCATTCTAGCGGCGCTGCAAGGAACCCGCCAATATGTTTTCTGTCGCCAGATGTCAAGTGGTAAAAATTGACCAGCGACAACTGTCTCGTTTAAGAAGGAAAAAATCTCAGAGAAGAACCATCAGTATCACTGACTGAGTGATTAGCAATTTTTGTAAAATATCATCGTTGAATAGCAGTTTTTAAAATGGGGTTTTTCAAAAGCCTCTCTTTTGTTTGTGAGATTTCTACAGGATAAGAATTGTAAGAAAGTAGAGATTATTTGTACTGACTGTAATTACTGTATATATTAAGGTGAATGATATTAGCAAATATGTTAAATGGGACGTTGTAAGAAAATTCATGTATAACTGAAAGATAATTTGTATCATCATGAGTATTGGAGTTTTACTGTAGCTGAGGAATCTCCTCATATTTATCACCCATAACACCTCAACTCCGCCCACCTCCTTCTCTTACCCTCGCAGATTCTTTAAATAATCGAAATCCCATTTACAAAGCAGCTTCGAACTGCTGATAACTTTTTAAATGAGTTACCGTGTTAACTACTTGGCGTCAAGAACATAAGCTAGAAAAATTTTAGTTGTTCGAAATTATGTTTAAGGAGAGTTGGAAGTCGCTAAGTGCTCTCATTATTAAACACAAGATCAGTATAGTCTGGGCACTGTGATCTCCAGTTTAAGCCAAAATTCAATTTTTCACTCGTGCCAATGTTTATGACATCAAATCTCCTGAACTATGTGTCATGTGATGACATAATTTGGCAGGTACATTCAGTGGTCTATGAGGATACACTTTGTTGTGAATAGATTTGGTGGTAATGAAGGAATAAGTTAAAACGTCATGGGCAATGTGATAGTTCTACTGCATGAAAGTGAAAATGTAATAGAGGATAAACTTGTTTCCATTCCTTATATTACAAGGGCTGTCAGTGAGAAAAAGTTTGTTATGTGTAAGGTTTCTTGGAGGTCACTAAGTGGTCACATTCCCAAATATTGGATGAATATAAGTGCGCGGTCAGTTACGCAGCCTCAAGGCATAAACACAGATTCAAACTGAATGCTTGTCTCCAGAATGAGATTTGAATGCTTGTCTTACTGTGTCAAACATAGAGCGTAAGATTAGTATCTTACTGAGTAGAGTATGGCGGCATTTTCTGTTTTTAAAGTTGGTCAATAATTATACGAAATAATTACAATAAATTTTTTTTTTACTCGTGGAAGCCTATATGTAGGCTACCTGCAACCGGCGGTTGGTGACAGTCATTTTGTAACATATGAGTAGATTCTTTCAATTAAAAATATTTTTGATGTTATTAGAGTGGAAATTAATTTTTTGTTTTTGGATTCTTAACCATTTTGCAATTAGTTACCCGTGCACTAAAACGCGACTAGACAAGACGACTATAAGCATATTTTCGTCTAGAGGTACTAAAAGATGAAAAACAGTTCTAAATTTATTCCATCAGAAGTTTATTGTAACCAAGGTAATACAATGTAATGAACGCAATGTATGTCGGAAATTTCTACTAATTTTTATGGTCATTTCTACAAATTGTATTGGCGGAACTTCCCAGCAAGACAAGAGGTTAGTTGAATTTCATTTTCTCTCTTTCATTAGATGTTTTGTTTGCGACCGATTACTGCATGGTTGCTCTGACGTATTGCACGTAACTTCATCACAAAACGGTGTGCACATCAGTAAGTTGGTTGCAACGGCAACTAACATCAACAGAGATATTTTTTAAAATCATTTAATTACTTTTAGGCTCATGGCCTTTGGACATGAAGTTATCGCTATATACAACATCGACAAATGTTTTTCGTCACCCGTTTATTTCTGAATTCATTGCACCTGAAACAAAAGCTAGGTCTGAGGCATGTGTATATATTTATCAATATTCACTGCGTTGTGTCCATACCATCAAATAAAAAAAGGAAACGTGTGTAACGACAAAATATTGTTTCCCATGGGAAGGTGGAGGGACAGAGAGGGCGCGGTAAGGGGGTTGGCAGCACTGCTGAGCTAAGTCAATGCGTGGTGAAACGTTTGATTATTCGGTTGCAGGCATGAATTTGACGTGGCATACCAAAGACGAGATTGCCACGGCAGGACTAGTCCCAGTTATCCCAAACTTCAATGGCGATTCTTCGTACCATAGAGTATGTAGTCGTTGCCTACGTCTAGAAATAGCCTGCTTCAACGGATCCCACATATGTTCGATGGGGTTCACGTCCAAGGAACAGATAGGCCACTCCTTTGCGCTGATCTCAGATCACCGAAGGGAGGTGTTCACGAGAATAGCACGATGATCACGAGAGTTAATTATTGACCAAGATGAAACTTCCACCAAAAGCTTGGCAGCGAGGTAGTCCCCAACAACCACGACAGGTGTATGGTGGCCCCATGCAATGCCACCCCAGAATATGTCTGCTGCACCATCTTCTTGCACATGTTGGACATGTTGCTGGAGGCATTTGATATTACCAAGTTGTCTCCAGACGCTCTGATTGCGATTATCAGGGTACAAACAGATCTGTGTTTCGCCTGTAAACAACACCCAATGCCAGTCTTGGGGTTTGCAGTCTGCAGCATTTCTCTACCATCTGTAAGGGATGGCACAGTGTTGTGATGGACGACGTGATGCTCATCATTTTCATCACCACCACCATAATCAGGAATGAAGATTCGCATCACGCAATCGTCTCGTAACAGTTTGATGGGATACATGACATCCCGCAGTCTCTTCGGATGCCTAGTTCAGTTCCGAAGAAATCCGCCCAGGTTCCTTTGACACAAAAGTCATGAAAGTGGGAGGCCTGTTCAGTGTAAGTCCTCTTCACAGCCTTTGAATTGAAAACGGTTGCCTGTCTACACGACATCTCTGACTTGTGTGCACACATCGAGCAACTTCCCTGGTAGACAAGCTTGCTTCTGCTCATAAAGTGATGATGTGGACCCGATCACTGGTCGTGATTGTCCTTCGTAGTGTTACTCTACTGTTCCACAGCCATCTTTAATGCGTCCCTAATGGTGCTTTAGTTTCAGCTGAAATGCCACAATTCACTGAGTGCGGCGTTCTGCTCGCGCAAGATTACCTGGCCCGTTCGCCAAAGCGTATTCTCATTCTCACAAGGGAACCTCCCCATCGCACCCCCCCTCAACTTTAGTTATAAATTGACACAGTGGATAGGCCTTGAAAAACTGAACACAGATCAATAGAGAAAACAGGAAGAAGTTGTGTGGAACTATGAAAAAGTAAGCAAAATATACAAACTGAGTAGTCCATGCGCAAGATATGCAACATTAAGGAGAATGTAAGCTGAGGAGCGCCGTGGTCCCGTGGTTAGAGTGAGCAACTGCGGAATGAGAGGTCTTGGGTTCGAGTCCTCCCTCAAGTGAAAATTTTACTTTCTGTATTTTCGCAAAGTTACGATCTGACCGTTCGTTCATTGACGTCTCTGTTCACTGTAATAAGTTTAGTGTCTGTGTTTTGCGACCGCAACGCAAAACCGTGCGATTAGTAGACGAAAGGACGTGCCTCTTCAATGGGAACCGAAAACATTTGATCGCAAGTTCATAGGTCAACCGATTCCTCCACAGGAAAACACGTCTGATACGACACTGGTGACGGCATGTGCGTCACATGACAGGAATGTGTTGTCGACCCACCTAACTTGTACACTAGCTGAATGGGTAAAAAGATTCTTCTACCTTGCCCGATTTAGGTTTTCTTGTGGATGTGATAATCACTCCCAAAAAAGTGATGAAAACACAAGAGTTTGTCACATAAACTGCAACAAATAATGCAACAGTTTCACAGTCGCACAGTTTTCCATGTGCTCTGTCAAAACATATGTTTTTTACGTTTTCAAATGTTTCCGTGTGTAGACCGTAAAATTGTGCATATGTCCAAGCAAATCTGAACATGCCCTGGAATTTTGGAGAGCGAAGTTGATTATGTGTGAGAGCCTGAACTTTGATAATTGTCTGAAAATAAAAAATTAAACTTTTTCCTCGAAGAAGATTAGAACCGAGGACCTCGCATTCCGCAGCTGCTCACGCTAACCACGGGACCACGGCGCTCGTAAGCTGCCACTTTCCTAAATGTTGTATACATTGCGCATGGACTACTCAGTTTCTATATTTTGCTTATTTTTCCATAGTTCCACACAACTTCTTCCTGTTTTCTCGATTGATCTGTGTTCAGTTTTTCATGGCCTATCCACTATGCCAACTTATAACTAAATCTGGTGGGGGTGCGATGGGGAGGTTCCCTTGTCAGTGCTGGGTGAGTGCAGCACTCTGTTCCGAAGAGACGGCCGCCTCAGTTGCCTGTCGCACACTGAACTGCGAGCTTTGTGCAAAATGGAGAGTGTTCAGTCACGTAGCTAGCAACCGACATTTTATTTTCTGCTGCGACGAACTACAGTTTTTTAATGAAATAATGTAATTCTTTAAGATCCGATGAAGTTAGTATGGGTTTGTAAAAAAGTATATGAATCAATTACACTTTTATTTTTACATCGAACGTGAGCTTTTCGTCAGCAGATGACCTAACTTCTCCGCAGTTGTCCGATTAGTAATAGACTGTTTCACGAGTCTGTCGCAACTGCAACTGTATTAGCGTGTTAGTGAGGCGAAACTGTGTAAACCCTTCTGTGTGTCGGCAGAAGAAGTTAATTGTAACACGACAAAAAGAGAAAGGAAAGAAAGGTGTATAAGACTGGCGTGGTGAAAATAAATCGTTCCGTCTATTGCCATCTCAGTGTAATGTTGCAACCATTGCGTTTGTAGCGCCGTAGCCGGCTGCGGTGGCCGAGTGCTTCTAGGCGGTTCAGTGCGGAGCCGCGCGACCACTACGGTCGCAAGTTCGAATGCTGCCTCGAGGATGGATGTGTGTGATGTCCTTAGGTTAGTTAGGTTTAAGTAATGCTAAGTCCTAGGGGACTGATTAACCTCGGATGTTAAGTACCATAGTGCTCAGAGCCATTTGAATCATTTGCAGTACTGTAATAAACACTTCACTTTGAAACGACCCCTTAGAAAAATTAATGAATTATTGTGCTGATAAACCTCTTACGTTATTTGATTTTCAAACAGATGAGCTAAACTGAACGTATTCAGACATTTCTCTCTTTACTTATTCTGATCATCACTAAAGTGACACACAATATTTTTAGCGCAACGTAATCTGACTTTCAATAATCCCTACAAAGGATTGGCCCTGACTAACAATAACCTATACCTTTCATGAATCAGTTATCTCACAAAAATCTTCGTTACTCGAACTACAGCAATACAGCGAGCGCCAATACTGCCAGCTAAATAAAAGATTCTAACTACTGAAGGCACTAACTACTGATAGGCATACTTAGCAAATAAAAGATGTTGATAGAGAACAAACAATGTATTTACCTCAATAGTGTTTAAAAGTCATAATATACATATCAGTTCATGATATCCAGTCTTACAAATTTACTCTTTCTGATGGACACAAGCCCAGAACATCCGCTCTCAAAACTCCGCCATCTCTCTCCCCACATCCACCACTGCTGGCGGCTCACCTCCAACTGCGCAAAGCTACGCGCTGTTCACATCCAACTGCGCAACACTACAATAGAAAATATTCCAACAATGCAAACCAGCCACAGACTGGACAGAGCACAGTCAGTGATTTTCATACAGAGCGCTACGTGATGTTACCAGCATAAAAACCTAAACAGCCTACTTACATAGCAAACAGCCTACTTACAACTTGTCGAATTATTTGGCGTACTGGGGTAACCTGTCGATATGATCTTTTGCAGACTCGCTAGCTGTAGTTATGGGAGACAGGCGTTTGTGTGAAGGCTTAAGCTGTGAATCTGCACTTTCGCTACGGCGCTGTCCCGACCACAAAGGAGGGAGGGGGGGGGGGCGGCATTACCACCGTTATCCCGTTACCATACGGCAGCGGAAACGTAGTAAGCGACGAACATTTTTGTGGGGGCTGTCGCCGAGGAAATGTTTTGCATAGGTTTGAAATTTTGTGTAAGTCCGTTGCAAGTCACTAAGTGACCTCGTTTCCAAATACTAGATGACTGCACCATGGGTATTCGCGTGCCGTGGGCTACACAGCTTTTTCTGCCCTACTCCCATCCCACACAGTGGTTCATTCAAGAGAATAAGTGATATGTGACGCAAGTGTTGTTTAAATCGCGCCAGTGATTTAGCATCAAATGTGCAAATTACATACATAAATACGTACGTCCGTTTTTATAATATGTATCGATTAAGTACTTTGTAAGCGTTTTTAAACAACCTTGCAACGCACGCTCGCCCAGTCTGCTTCACGAGATGTAGGTCAGTGGGTACGCGCTTTATGCTGGGTAAGTGTTCCAAGGGCAGGAGCAGCAGGGAAGGCAGAGCTGACTGTGTACTCACGGTATTCCACGCCGAGCACGACGTCCCGGAAGCAGCGCCACGCCTCCGCCTCGCTGAGTGGGTTCTCCGTGGGCACAGGCAGCACCTCTCCGCGCTCCAGCAACTCGAACACTGTGCAAACAAAAACGAAAATCTGTCGTCAGAAAACACCACACACTAGGGAGCACAGCCCATGTCTGCAAGCAGACAGGGGAACATAGCTTTACGAAGATGGCTGGCGAATTCTGTGACTTTCCTAGGATTCCGTAACCCAGTCGGTAAAAGCGGCACTATTATAGCATCAGTTTTTGCCCGTCTGTCTGTCTGTCCGACTGTTAAAAACTCTGTTTCCTCATGAGAGGATAAACGTATCAGCTTCAAATTTGTGTCACGTAATAAGGTCTACGGTCCCTTGGCGGTGTAAAAAACTGAAGCTTTTAAGTCAATGTAATCAAAAGATACCCCTATTTAAGTCACGTATATTGATACTCGAAAACTCATTCTTAGAGTACTTTTCGTCGATCTACAACCCTGAAATTTGGAAGAAGCAGGATTTAGCGGTACAAGTAAAGGAAAACATAAGGAAAAAATTGTTAATTTCTAATAATATCACACGAAAAAAGTTGTTTTTCTTCGTTAGCCGAGTTCAGACTTACAATTAAAACACACTGGAAAGTCTTGTAATTCCAGGAACCATTATCTTGCCCCTATGAATGTCGAGAACAGGAAAAAATCGTCGTTATTTTCGGTTCCCTGGATGGGTAAGCTGTCCATACACAATTAAGTTTGTGCGGAACCCTCAGAGTGCGAGGCCACAGATGCGAGCTGCGACATGTGCAACAATCCGCCACCTTGGGATCCCTGTCATCGATTATCCTCCATGCAGTCCCCGCTTGGCACCATTCGATTTTCGTCTGCTTCCAAAACTCAAGCAACGCCTTCGAGGACTTCACTGTGATAGTGATGAAGTGGTGCAAGCAGAGGTGAGGTTGTGGCTCCGCAAGGAAAAATAAAATAAAATTCTACAGTAGCGGTATCAAAAAACTCCTCTCTCCTTGAGAGAAATATGTGCTTCTCCATGGTGATCACGTTGAGAAATAAGCGCGTACACACGAAGAATAAAGATGTAGAATGTTGATAATGCTTGTTTTATTTAAAAAGCTTTAAAAGCTTTAAGAGTTTTCATATAAAAGATTTGGTGACATTACTTTTCAGCATGCCCTTGTATTTCAAGAGTAACCCACACTTTGTACAATGTGTTTTAAAATGTAATTCATATCATTTTAATTAATTTTCACTATTGTATTAATTTTTTACATAAATGTACGAGGCGTAGTTTAAAAGGGAAAAAGCAATGCAACAAGCTGGAGGCACCTGCCGACGGTATCTACCCGTAAATCTGAATTGTAATATGAAAGCAATACATTTTTACTTAATTTGTCAATTAAGAGCAAATTAAACACTGAGCGGCAAAACTAACCAAACCATACAGTGTGACATGTTTATTTTATTTATATGATTCATTTTAATCATCGTCAAAGGGTTTTATCCGTTCGGAGTGAATGATGCACCAATTAGCAATTACTAGGTATACTGTTTATTGTATACTAAATATTTACGCCTCAACGGAAAGCAGGGTAAACATTACTAACGACTCGTGTATGTACTTGCTATAGTAAATACGGTTTGTGACATAAATTTCTCAATAAAATATTTATTATTTTTGTAGTAAATTGTTTCGTCATTTTAATGTAACTTTAAAACTATGAAGTTACAAAGGGACCGAGAATCATACGTTTACTGAAATCGTCAGAGCGCTTCTGATGGAGCTTCACAGTAAAAGATCGGCCCGCTAAATAAAGAAGTTGCTTTTGTTGTAGGAAAACATGGAGAGCCATTATTGAATGTCACTGAGCCACGAAGATGAAACGAGGAAAAGAAATGGCAGGCTGTCGTTGGAAATCATTACCCTCTAGGCTGAGTCAGAAGCGACGTTTCTGACATAGGCGTAGTAAGTTCGCCAGAAGTTATCGTGCGGACAGAATTCGTCAGGTCAGTTTGGACTCTGAATCCTTTTCTGCATAGCGGTAGTGCTGGACACAGAAATCTGCATTATCCGTGGTGACACTGATTTTTGTGGAGCTATTGCTGAATTACTAGCGTGAATAGTTTGTCGTCAGTCGGAACTATAATGTTTGTAGAACACTGCGACATTTAGAGTAATACAGCAGAGCAGAGTAGGTCATATTTCAGCACATACTGTAAGTGATGGACCTTGGCCTAGTTACGTGTGAAGTAGAGAACGTAACTGTGTGAGGAAGCTGCTTAACTTTTGTCGGTAATGCTGAAGGTGGAATTCCTTTGTTATTATCAGCATATTTAACATATTTATTTGCATAAGTACTTAATCAGCATCCTGTTCACTGTATTTATTGAACTGCTGACTACGATGAACAAACTCTTATTATTTTAAACAGTTCAGTGTCCGTGAACTTCTTTAAATTTCTGCTCACTTTTGATTATTGATACTGATTGACGTGCTCGTCAGTATTCTTGATTTCATCGTACAAAGGAGGTTTCGCATGAAAGTGAGCCAACTAGGACTCCTGGCTCCACATTATAACTGCATTTTGGGTAAAGTTAGCCTAACAACGAAAACTCTTTCGACAAAGAAGAGGTTGCATGTGCTCAACACAATAGAGCTAGTCGCTGAGAAGAAAGACAGCGCCTGTGTTGCGATGTAACAAGCTTTACCAAAATCAGTCAGCTTTCAGCAATGGTGAAGCAGTGTTTACTTACAGACGCTTGATTCCCTACCGCTGGGAAATGTTGAGTAGTGATGCTGCCAATTCGAAAAAAATGGTTCAAATGGCTCTGAGCACTATGTGACTTAACTTCTGAGGTCATCAGTCCCCCAGAACTTAGAACTACTTAAACCTAACTAACCTAAGGACATCACACACATCCACGCCCGAGGCAGGATTCGAACCTGAGACCGTAGCAGCAGTGCGGTTCCAGACTGAAGCGCCTAGAGCTGCTCGTCCACAGCGGCTGGCCATTAAGTTTGAAGTTTGAGGGTACTGTGACAAGAGAAACAACAGCTCATACGGAAGCATGTAGACAGTCGTTTTCCCCTCGCTCCATTTTCGAATGGAACAGGAAATGAAACGACTAGCGTTGGTACAAGATGTACTTAGCCATGCGACATCCGCTGGTGGCCCAAAAAGTTATTAATCAGCTTAAGGGGCTCCGGAACGCCCTATACTTGCAATGTTAAAATAACGCTTATAAATTACATCTTTCCTCACACAGTATTTGAGGTAGGAAGTTGAAATTTTTACAGATTATTTATTGGAATATGGGCTACAACTTAACACAGGGATTTTACAAAATTTTAGTTCAGTTATTAAAGATGATTTTTTTCAATTGTAATGAAAATTCACAACATTTTTTTGCAATTTTTTATTTATATATTAAAAAATATACAGTTTTTTGGAAAAAGGCTGTGTTAGATTATGCAGAAGGTACTGTGTAACATTTATTGAAAGTTTGAAGCAAATATGTTTGGAAGATCCTTAGAAAACATGTAATTAGTATGTGAAAATAAAAGTTTTGGGAATCGAGCGACAAAGATTGGATTAACTTTTTAGTGCATTCCAGGTCCATAGGATGGATTATCTGCATCCTCTGCAAACTCCTCCTCCAGCTTCCTCTTGTTCCTCCTCCTGTTTACTCTTGCTTGTATTTCTAGACTCTTTACAGCCCTGTCTGCAGCGCGAAGGCGTTCCTTGTCTAAATCAAGCATCGCTCGTACCATGTTAGAACCTATCTTCATTCCCATATTTCTAAATACCTTTGGCTTTCCAACATTTCTCCTTTTCTTAAAAGCCTTCAGAGGATTTCTAATAACTTTACTTTTACTCATTATTATACTTCAACAAAACAGAGACTCAAGAAACAGAATTAATTACGAATATTTTCGAGATAACGACAGAGTAAATAAACATGAAACAATCGACAATCACACCAGCGATATATATTGAACCATCACAGGTTAGCCACAACACATACTTTATCTCACATCACTAAAATGTACCTGATGAACACGGACGTTAATAATAACACCATTTGACAGCAGTTTAACAGCGCCACAGTGGGTCACGCCCATGTAGAACACATTTCAAAAAAAAATTTCAAAATAGTTGTAGTCTTCGGAATCGAATAAATTATATATCTATTAAAAGGTAATAGTCTGCAGATTCAGAAAACGCAAAAAAGTAAAAATTGAACTTTTCATGATTTTGAGCCTTTCCGGAGCGCCTTAATAGCTTGCTTGTTTGGGACAAACTTCACCACTGCTTATGCATATCAGGGATCCGACAATTTGTTGGTAGATTTGTGGAGGTGTGTGGCGTCAGCTGTCTGCACACAGGTCATGTCATTCGCGTAAATAACGGACCGCTGATATGCGCACGCGGTGCCGGCGCCTTATAGCGACCTATAAGGTTCAAATGGTTCAAATGGCTCTGAGCACTATGGGACTCAACTGCTGAGGTTATTAGTCCCCTAGAACTTAGAACTAGTTAAACCTAACTAACCTAAGGACATCACAAACATCCATGCCCGAGGCAGGATTCGAACCTGCGACCGTAGCGGTCTTGTGGTTCCAGACTGCAGCGCCTTTAACCGCACGGCCACTTCGGCCGGCGACCTATAAGGGTTTCACATGATTTACATCAGGCGAATGTGGTCGCCGAAACATCAACGTGAGTTCACTATAACGTTCTTCGAAGCACTGTAACACGGTTATCGTCCCGAGACGCGGACAAATATACTGCTGAAAGATGACGTCGCCATCGTGGAAGACATCAAGCATGAAGGGGTGGGTGCACGTGGTTCTCAGCTGTCAGCATGTCTTCGATTACTACCGCAGGTCCCATGCAAGCGCAGCATAACACAGCTCCCATCAGCTTGCGTCCGAGGCGCGCTGTGTGTTTTGAGCCGTCGTTCACCTCGATGACGGCCTTTGTGGAAACGACCATCAGGCATTCTACACACTTCTTTCTCCCTTTACCCTCCTTCCTCCAGCCTCACCCCCACTGTCCGCACTTTTTCGGCCTGTTCATCACATTCACCATTGATTTTGTATGTATAAGACAGCAGTCTATGCCAATACTGACTCGTAGCAGAAATGTGATACACCCGAGTACCCGACACATTTCCATTGATCTACGGTCGAATCCACATGGTTCTGTGTCCATTGCATTCGCAATTGATGATGTAGTTAGATCGACACGTGAACACGTAGGGGTCTGCTGCAGTGCTCGCTGTTCAACAACGTACAATGACCAATGTGCGCGCGTGCTCCAGCACTGTGCTCTTTCGGCACAGATGCTGCTGATCGCCATCTATTCTACTTTACAGAGCAGAAACGCCTCTGAGCCCCACGTTCTGTATAGAGTCGTGGGAGTTCAACCATTTAGCTTTCCATAGATGCTCGCTACAGCAGCACGTGAACATTCGACCAGCTTCACCGTTTTCGAGGGACTCGTTCACAGCTTCTGCGTAATGGTAATCCGCTCTTTGTCAAAGTATCGCAATGGATTTTCCCATTTGCAGTCCATATCTTTGCTAGGGTGATACTCCATCCGTGTCTGTTCCGCTTACACACTTTTGTTACCGCGTTACGTGCCGAGCGGCATTCAGCGTCGCGGTGGGCAGAGCTCATCTGTGTACTGTGGCTTGCCGGAAAACATGTTACCAGGGTTGTTTCGACTACACTTTGGAAGTGTCGTTGCGAAGCCCTTACATATCCTCCATACAGTCCTGGTCTCTCCCCATACGATTTCCATATTTTTCGAGCATTGAAGAAAGACGGTCGATTTACTTCGTCCGAAGACGTGCACACGCCTGGATACAGTCATGATTCCGTAGGTTGCAGGAGACTTTTTTCCATGAAGGCATTGACCGTCTCGTCTGGTAAATTGAGTAACTGTATTAACACTTACGACGCTTTCTTCAGAAATAATGCACGCGTAACTTACTTTTACCCGTCTGTCTCTTTTTCATTTGACCGCCGCCTAAAACAACAAATTAACATCCAGAATACATGCTCCACCTTGTTACACTCGGAATACTGAGTGTATGCAGACTGTACCGACGAATGAAAATTTATACCGAGGCTGGGATATGAACCTGGATCTGGGCAGATGCACCAATCACTACGACACAATGGCACAATAGTTCTGCACAACTGCACAGACTACTGTAGCAAGCTGGGCCGCGCGTGGTCGCCTTGCCACGGTTCGCGCGGCTGACCCCCGTCGGAGGTTCGAATCCTCCCTCGAGCTAAGTTAGTTTAAGTAGAGTGTAAGCCTAGGGACCGATGAACTCAGCACTTTGGTCCAATAGGAACTTACCACAAATTTTCAATTTTCCACTACTGTAGCATGCCTCCCTCTTCAGTCGAAATTCCCATTCACTCTTCAGCTCACTTGGTATTCCTCCTAAACTCGAAAAGGGTGGCGTTGTGGTTAGCACATATATGCCTACTGATTAGGAGACCCGGGTTCGAATCCCGGCCATGGTACAAATTTTCATTCGTCGATTCAGTCTACACTGGAGACTTGAAAAGTTCTCTGGAACAATACGGTTTCATTTGACTGGGAATACTATTGCCCACATTCTGTTCCACAGTAAAGAAAATATTCCATCACTTAGAACTGAGTGAAATTGTAATCTGTGCAGCAAATCGTATGTTAGTCAGTCAGGTATAACTATTAGACGGCTGTGCATAAAAGGAGTTGGAGACTGAAAGAAATATTCCAAGTTTGCTGAATATGCCCTGAATCAATGTCTCTCTAATTACATGTGATGTTCTCCATAGAAGAGCTAAAAGCAGAAAACTAACTTTACTCGAAATTCTGGATATTAATAAATACCAATCAAAGAATTTTGATCTAACCCTTAATGACTAAAGATAGTTTTATCGTTCAGCCTTACTAAAGTTGCAGCAGCCAGTTAATATGCTTTCTCATCATTATATTGTTTCACACCCACATTCTACACGCTTCTTTCTCCTCTTTGCCTTCCTCCACCTCACTCTCCCGCACTTTTTCGACCTGTTCATCATATTCACCACTTATTTTGTACACTGGACTCGCATTCGGGAGGACGACGGTTCAATCCCGTCTCCGGCCATCCTGATTTAGGTTTTCCGTGATTTCCCTAAATCGCTTCAGGCAAATGCCGGGATGGTTCCTTTGAAAGGGCACGGCCGATGTCCTTCCCCATCCTTCCCTCACCCGAGCTTGCGCTCCGTCTCTAATGACCTCGTTGTCGACGGGACGTTAAACACTAACCACCACCACCACCACTTATTTTGTATATATAGCACAGCAGTCTACTGACTTGTAAACGTTTTTGGCTTATACATTCACATACTTTTAATCTCTGAGTATAAAGTAATTTAATATTTTTATGTTTATAGCTTCTTAGTGAGCTATGTTATGTTTGTGTTTCTGTATAGGTATATAGTTGTAAAAGATCAAATATTTTTGTAAAAACAATCTTTATACAGTTATGAACCCTCGCTGAAGTTATGTAGACTATCTGTTTAGTCTTAAGTTATCTGAGTAGGCCCGAAAGCCAGCTCATAACGAACTAAAAAATAATAATTACTGTGGTGAATCAATACCGTGTATTTAAGTTTTTAATATGTACATGTTCGTTGAAGTAACGACGAAATATTCCATGAAGGAGTTTATTTTATTTTTAACTTGGGGGCCGGCCGCGGTGGTCTAGCGGTTCTAGGCGCTCAGTCAGGAACCGCGCGACTGCTACGGTCGCAGGTTCGAATCCTGCCTCGGGCATGGATGTGTGTGATGTCCTTAGGTTAGTTAGGTTTAAGTAGTTCTAAGTTCTAGGGGACTTATGACCACAGATGTTGAGTCCCATAGTGCTCAGAGCCATTTGAACCATTTAACTTGGGTCTAGATGATCCTAACATACAAGTAGTTCAACAAAATCTTCACCATACTTCTTCGGGTTAAAGTAAATAGGAAAGTATATGTAATACTTAATAGTGCTGTAATTACTCGTTAATGAATACTGTATCATTTGTAAGTGATGTGTTGATCTATAAGCCAGTTCCTAACTGAACCTAAACTGGAAGCAAAATCAACATTTTAAGATCGGTTATTATCGGTCATCAGTATTTAGATATCTTCGTTGAAATCGATGATTCATCAACTTCAAACACCCGTAAAGTAAACGTGTTTGTTAGCATAGAATCGCTACTTTGAGGTTAATGGCATATCTGTTACTCATTAACGAACGCACACAGTTTACAACATCTCCACTCAGCAACTGTCAAATCTCACTAGCAATACATGGAGAAGAAATCGGTAAGTCGTAACTGTGTTTCTTTTTTTACATTTTTCACAACAGGTGCGATGCTATGAATTCGAAAGAAATTTGGGAGACATCACAATCATCGAAGTTCTTGCTCTTTTAGGAACGTAAGTTGGGTAATTGCTATTTCACAAGCATCAGCATCTAGGCTGTAAAAGGCTGTAACGCCCCCAACGGTATTAACGTCCCATATTCGTGAACTATTTTCTATCCTTTCTATACGGTCACAGTATCAGCTGAAGGTAACATGCAAACTTCCAGTGTAGCAGTGTACTTTTTGTTGCGGTACCCAAGAATGCTTTTAGGGTTCTAAAGCTAATCAGAAACTTTTATTACTTGCAGCAAGTCTTATTAAATGCTAGAGCCGTAAATCACGCCTAACTTTGTTTGTTAAGTCGTAGCTCTTATTCACGTTCCTCAATTGCTGCTGAAATCACACTGCTACAGTATTATGTGTTCAAAAGTAACTTCGTGACGTTCGGCGTGAAGTTACTTTAAATTGTGCAATTGCTGAAGGCATATACTAAGAAAGAAAATAAATCCTCTAAATCAGTGCTTAAAGGAATTCTATTTCCTACTTAAATAAAAAGTCGTTTAAGATAGCATTGCTGCTAGTTTGACGAATCAATACTAGTGGAAGTAAGGTTAAGTGACCGTCGGAACGAGACTATATGTAACATGCGCTTTGAGCGACAGTTACAAATAGAATGCAGCACCAACACTACTACTCCAAATGACTATTTCGTGCAAAATTTACAGCCGCGTATTGTATTCAGTTGGAAGCATTATCTGCAAAACATTCGTTCCAAGAATTTGTGTAGCTCCTTCCTCCACTGAGTATTGTTATTCTTTATTTCAAATATCCTTTTTGGAGGGCACGATAAATCATTATTGTTTCTGCTTCTTTGCTTTCAACAGGAACTTCCTTTGGGCACATACTTCTTTCGTTGTTAGATGTTGTTGTTTCTTCTTGTGTCCAATTGCTTCCAATTCTTGATATTTTTCTGTCCTGAGATCCTGTCGATTCCATAAAAACTGTTCCGTTTGTCATTGCGTCCAAATTGACTCCTCCATTTTCCGTATCCCTGTATCTCTCAGTTACGTAATTTTAGATTTGCAATTGCTTGGTAACTGAAAGACTTGTTTATTTATTCTGTGATTATTAATCCTGCATATGTGCCCAGATAATCTGATCTCTTAGAATCTCATTACATGCGTTGCCTTTTCAACTTTCATACATGCTTCTGTATTGGTTCCTAATCTGCGCGTCCTCGTATTTTCTTGAGGAGTTTTCTTTCAAATTTTTATAATTTTTCAATCTCTCCCATCGCGGTTAGTTTAAGAGTTTCTGCAGCAAAGAGCGTTTCTGGTCTTACCACTGTTTCATACTGTCTCAGTTTTGTGTTCCAGGACAAAGATTTTTTAATATACATGTTTCTTGTTGCCTGAAAGGCCCTCTCGATTTTACACACTCTTGTCTCTATTACTGTCTTTTCCTTCTTGTTATTTGACATCCATTATTATTATTTCTTTCCTTTCTCAGACGGTATGTCTGGTTAAAAATGGAAAGTGACGCGGACCTTGATCAAGCACGACTTCCTTTTAACTGTATGGTATATGTTACATTGCATTTACGAACTTTCGGGTAATTCAACATGTATCAATAATTACAGATTTCTATAGTTGTATATATACGATTGGATGTAGCTGTATTGCGTTATGTACTGATGGATATTGTGTGGTATGACTCCTGTAGTTGATAGTATAATTGATATAATGTCAACTTTATGTTGATGCCACATGTCCTTGACTTCCTCAGCCAGTTGGATGTATTTTTCAATTTTTTCTCCTCTTTTCTTCTGTATATTGGTTGTATTGGGTATGGAGATTTCAATACGTTGTGTTATTTTCTTCTTTTTAGTGGTGAGTATGATGTCAGGTTTGTTATGTGGTGTTGTTTTATCTGTTATAATGGTTCTGTTCCAGTATAATTTGTATTCATCATTCTCCAGTACATTTTGTGGTGCATACTTGTATGTGGGAACGTGTTGTTTTATTAGTTTATGTTGTATGGCAAGTTGTTGGTGCATTATTTTTGCTACATTGTCATATTTTCTGGTGTATTCTGTATTTGCTAGTATTGCACATCTGCTTGTGATGTGATCTACTGTGCCTATTTGTTGTTTTCAAAGTCTGCATTTATCTGTTGTGGTATTAGGATCTTTAATAATATGCTTGTTGTAATATCTGGTGTTTATTGTTTGATTCTGTATTGCAATCATGAATCCTTCCATCTCACTGTATGTATTGCCTTTTCTTAGCCATGTGTTGGATGCGTCTTGATCGATGTGTGGCTGTGTTAGATGATACGGGTGCTTGCCATGTAGTGTCTTCTTTTTTTAATTTACTTTCTTCGTATCTGTGGTTGTGAAATTGCAATGTTGTAGCCGATGTATTTATATGAGTGATTGCTTAGTGTATTTTGCTAGTTTCTGCTCGTTCTATAAAGAATTTTCTTGAATTGTCTACCTGTCCATAATGTAGGTTTTTTATGTCGATAAATCCCCTTCCTCCTTCCTTTCTGCTGAATGTGAATCTTTCTGTTGCTGAATGTATGTGATGTATTCTATATTTGTGGCATTGTGATCGTGTAAGTGTATTGAGTGCTTCGAGTTCTGTGTTACTCCATTTCACTATTCCAAATGAATAGATCAATATTGATATAGCATAAGTATTTATAGCTTTTGTCTTGTTTCTTGCTGTCAATTTGTTTTCAGTATTTTTTTTTTAGTCTTTGTCTATATTTTTCTTTTAGTTCTTCTTTAATATTTGTATTATCTATTCCAATTTTTTGTCTGTATCCTAGATATTTACAGGCATCTGTTTTTTCCATCGCTTCTATGCAGTCGCTGTGGTTATCCAATATGTAATCATCTTGTTTAGTGTGTTTTTCCTTCACTATGCTATTTTTCTTACATTTGTCTGTTCCAAAAGCCATATTTATATCATTGCTGAATACTTCTGTTATCTTTAGTAATTGGTTGAGTTGTTGATTTGTTGCTGCCAATAGTATTAGATCATCCACGTGTAGCAAATGTGTGATTTTGTGTTGGTATGTTCCTGTAATATTATATCCATAATTTGTATTATTTAGCATGTTGGATAGTGGGTTCAGAGCAAGGCAGAACCAGAAAGGACTTAATAAGTCTCCTTGGTATATTCCACGCTTAATCTGTACTGGCTTTGATGTGATATTATTTGAATTTGTTTGGATATTAAGTGTGGTTTTCCAATTTTTCTTTACTATGTTTAGGAACTGTATCAATTTAGGATCTACTTTGTATATTTCCAATATTTTTAATAACCATGAGTGGGGTACACTATATGTAACATGTGTGTCACTTCCTATTCTATTTGTGCTTGTTCTGGTGGCTGTCTTAAGATTTAGTTTTCCTCTGATTGTTTAATTGATGCGTGCTGTTCTTTGATTGTTTGCTCTGGGATGTTTGAGTCCATTACTGTATTTTCTTCTTCTTCTGATTGCACATTATTTTGTTCCAGTATTTGTTGTACTTATTGTTTGATGTTTTCTAATTCTGACTGGAGTATCCTGTTATTTTTGATTATTACACGGATCTAATCAGCTAGTCGTTGTTCTGTTAAAAATTTTAATTCTGGGTATCTAGAAATAAATGTTGTGTATGCTTGTGATCTGTATCCAGTTGTGTTGGTTCCTAAGTTTGTTGCTTGGTAATAACAGAACATGAGGTGTCTGTTAACTTCATCTGACCATCTCATCCTTTGTCTCTGTTTTCCTTCTAGAGTGGTTGCAGGAAGAATATCCTGCAAAACACCTCTATTTGGATTTAAATCATTTTCCGTGTGGCTAGCAGTGTCGTTACCATTGTGGACGGGCATAGGGTTCAAGCGTCGTCCCCGACCATGACGGCGCTTGTCCGAGGCTTCATTAGTACTGTCCTGAACCAACTAATCGTACTAAAATGGGGGTTAGCCCTTTAGTGGTTTGTGCTTTTCGTCGCCTTTTACGACTGGCAGAACATACTGGAGCCTATTCTTTTCCCGGGCCTCCACAGGGTTTATTGTTATTATTATTATTATTGTTATTATTATTACTGTTCAATAGAATTGTGGAGAATAGAAATTTGTGGCACAACTTGACTAGAAGAAGGGATCGGTTGATAGGACTATTCTCAAGAACCTACACATGAGTCATGCATGGAAGGATAATGCGGGCATGCCCCGTAAGAATAACTTTTATAGTTGGCAGGTAGATATTATACTTCACCCATTGTGCAACGAACCATGGGGATCTCTCTCACTAATTTCTGCCTGAGTCGCTGTGGTTCGACAATTAATGTCTTCGTATTTTGCAAGATTTTCCAAATGTTTATTATTGATTCTGCTGTAGCCTGCAACAGTCACATCGAAGGACCAAATTTTATTTTTCTTCACAGTTGCGATGTCAGGCATGTTGTGTTGCAGTATTCGAATGTTCTGAAGCCATAAGCCCGCAGTAGTTTCTCTTGACCATTTGTGACCCGTTTTTCTGGTTTATGATCCCCCATCTCTTTGCTACTAGGAGATGATGCACCTGGTCTAGTTTTCAGTGTAGAATTTGCCAACAGCATATCTGACGAGGACAAGGGATGGGCAGCAGACCCCCACTTCACCTTTAACTTAGAAGGAAAAAAATAACAAAGTAAAGTACCACGCAAACCGTACTCTACTCCTAAACTGCCAGACATCATGTGTCCCAGTTTGAAGGACAGAAAATGTAAAAAATGTTGAATATAGTGGGAACCCTGGAGATTATAGGGCTTCGCAAAATGAAATGAAGCCAATATTATTACATGGAGGTGTCAAGTGAAAAACTTAACATTTTTTTAATTTTTTTTTATCGAACGAAATTCGAATATAACTGTATTATTTTTCGACGTAGTCTCCCAGTCGTTCAACGAATTTCTTTTTATCAGCACCTTGGAAGTGCACGGATCCCTCTGAAAAAAAAGAAAAAAAATTGTTGGTGTGTGCAGACACTCGAGCACCATCTGCTGCACCTCTTTATCAGAACTAAACTTCGTACCATCTCTTTGAATGGACCAGACGTGTAGTAATCACTCAGTGCGATATCCTTCTGCTTCAAAGTGCAAAAAAATTCTTCACAGACATCAACATATCGCTCTTTCAGTTCTGGAGTGAGGTGCCGTAACACCCATCTTGCTGACACACTGCGAAATTTAAGCACTTCTTTAATGATGTGATGTACTGTGCCGTGACTAATGTTCAAATCAACTTCTGTTTCATACATCGTCACACAGCGATTTTCCACCACAGTGGCTTCACTGGTGCAGTAGACTGGTGTCACAACGCGTTGTGCTGAGCGTCCATCACAGAAGTCACGCCATTCCCGAACTTATTAACCTACTCACACACTTTCTGCTATTAAAGACATCCATCAACGTACTAGAACTTCATCCGCCAATGGACAGCAATAGGTTTCGTACCATCACTGCTCAGATAACGTATGACAGAACGCTGTTCCTCCTTGGTACACGTCACAAGTGGGTTAGCCATTTTGAACCGATGTTATGAGCACTTTTCGCTTTCCTGTAGTGTGCTGCCGCCTGTAGGGCATTCCCTACATCAATGGTAACAGTGCTGCCAACGTACAGAACTATAGCACGAAATGGTTCAAAATAGTTCAAATGGCTCTGAGCACTATGAGACATAACATCTGAGGTCATCAGTCCCCTAGAACTTAGAACTACTTAAACCTAACTAACCTAAGGACATCACACACATCCATGCCCAAGGCAGGATTGGAACCTGCGACCGTAGCAGTCCCGTGGTTCCGGACTGAAACGCGTAGAACCGCTCGGCCACCGCGGCCGGCTAGCACCAAATGTCCATTTTTGATTACACGTTACGGTTTTTATTTGACTCTCCCTCGCACTTTTTTCCAGTGGTCTGTAAGTACTCGTATAACGACTTACTGAGCCGAAATCGTTGACTGAATGTCACTAGTGTTTTGTTTTATCAAGAACATTCAGATTTTTTTTTGTAAGTAACGATAGTTTCCAGAATGAGAATTTCACTCTGCAGCGGAGCGTGCGCTTATATGAAACTTCCTGGCAGATTAAAACTGTGTGCCCGACCGAGACTCGAACTCGGGACCTTTGCCTTTCGCGGGCAAGTGCTCTACCATCTGAGCTACCGAAGCACGACTCACGCCCGGTCTCACAGCTTTACTTCTGCCAGTATCTCGTCTCCTACCATCCAAACTTTTAACCATAGTTTTCTTACATTGTCTCTCATTGGATACTCTGTACCAGTTTGGAAACTTTATTCAGGGTGGCCGTTAGGTCAATACGACTATCAATATTTATCTTCTAAAAAAAAGAAACAACTTACAAATCTGTCGTTTACCACAAATGAGAATAAATCATCAAGTTTATTTGCATCTTTGTTGCAGGTAGACTATGAGTAGAGAACACTGCAGACCCTGTTGTAAATGGCGTCAGGCGAGGAGATGGCGCAGTGCGTTCTGTGATATCACAAGATAAAATCTCGCATTACTGTGCAAGAGAAATTTTCGAAGACAAAACGGAAGATGAGCAACTAATAGAGGAAGTATTGTTACCTGGTAATTAAATTTAAACAGACCGGCAGCGAAGAGAGGAGGCCTTCGGCCAGTGAAGAAAGTGTCGGAGCTGTGCAACAGGCGGTCTTACAAAGCCTTCCATATATACTCGAGACGCACCTCGTGAATTATGGATTTGGAGGACCACAGTTCAAAGAATTGTGCCGCAACATATGGCACCTGCACGCACATCAAGTCCAGATAAGAGACGAGTCACAGCCATATGATGGAACTCGTTGAGCAGCTTTTGCTACTGGGATAACTGGCACGAATGGACGCCAGTAACGATTACCTTCAACGAATTTGTTGTTCAGGGGAAGCTAATTCCCACATACCACATAAAGTTAACCAGTGCACTGTGAGGATATGGCGTTCGGGAAGTCTACACGTTGCCCTAGATCATTCCCTTAAAACGATGCCTGCCGAAATTTAATGCACAACAAAGTTATTGGCGCTCTCGTTTTTTTCGAAAAACAGGCAACAGCTGACAATATATCTAGATATACTACAACAGTTTGAGGAACCGCATCTGAGAGACTTGCATCCTGATGTGATTTTCCAACAAAATGGTGCACCAGCCTGTAAGGAATTTTCTTAACGAAACATTTTCTGGCATGTGGACTGGGCGCGATGGTCCCACTGGCTGGCCTGTGAGATAACCAGGCATAAAGCCTTTAAGTTTCTTTTCGTGGGGTTACATAAAGAACAAGATCTACGTTACATAAGTAGTTGATTTGGATAATTTAAGGAAAAGGGTAACAGTTGCTCTTGCTAGTATTTTACAAGGCAAGTGGTCAAACGTATGGCTTGAAATCGAATATCGATTAGACATTCTTGGAACAACAAACGAGGCACGTGACATTGTCACAAACACCTGGTGATTTATTCGTTCATTTGCGACAAACTAAAAATGTGGAAGCTCTATAGCTTTTGTAAAATAAATATTGAGGGTTTTAAAATGACTTTAGGGCCATCCTTTGTAAATTATATCTGTTATTTACGATATCATAAGAAGATACGCAAAAGAAGACATAGCGATCGTCGTGATAACATAATTGTATGAAAATCCTCATCTAGGAATCAATTAAAACGTAAAAGATTAATGTTCCGCCAACATATTTGGTAGTTAGCCCAGACCTTCATCACTTGAAAATGTGAACCGTTTTTCTGCTCAAATATGTTGTGGCGTTTCAGGATCTCTGGAATTACGCAGCTGCGAGAATAGATCACCAGTGACGGTAAAAGCGGCAGTATTACATATTCGCAAACTTTATTATTGAAATAAATAGCCTTTACTTTCACACATGTTCATTTATCTTGATTGCAGTGATTGATTTAAACCATGCTGAAGTACTTGGGATTTTTTATTTATTGTTACAGTTAATATACTGGTATTTATCAATGAATTTCTTGTTTCACACCTCCGTTAACGGAATCAAGTAAGGAAACATTTTCATTTTTTTTTTATAAACGCTACAGCTTGTTCTGCGCGCCTGCGCCACATATTCTCCGATAACCAGTGAGCGTTCATTAGTGTCCTGGGCACTGTAAAAGTCGCAGCCAATGCAAACGTGATCATAGCGAGTTAATTGTTTTTATTCCATTTGTTGGGAGCTCCCATCGATGATGATGATGGTAAGAGACAAAATCTACATAAGCAAGCGAGAGGCTTAATTAGCAGGTTTCATGCTTTGTTCAGGCGCAAAGCGCTTGTAAACTAGGTATGGCGGCTATCGCTGAAACGTCGGTTTCGGTTATATCGTTTCTTTTCCCCTTGCTAGTTCAAACTGACTGCTTGCTCCAAATAACTGGTTTCTGAAATTAATAGTTTTCAGCTATTCATTCCTATCATTTCGTGCATTAAATGTAGGAATCTAACAAAGCTTGAAAAATTTTGACTCTCTCTCCCAAGGCAAATAAAAGGAAACTTACGTCCGTCCACCACTCGCAGCTTTTCTCTCGGCCGTTGTGGCAGAGAGGTTCTGGGCGCTTCAGTCCGGAACCGCGCTGCAGCTACGGTCGCAGGTTCGAATCCTGCCTTGGGCATGGATGTTTGTGACGTCCCTAGGTTAGTTAGGTTTAAGTAGTTCTAAGTCTAGGGGACTGATGACCTCGGATGTTAACTCCCATAGTGCTTAGAGTCATTTGAGCAATTTTGAGCAGCTTTTCTCAAAAATTGATAAATTGTTGCATACTAAAAAAAATGAAGAGTATTGTCCTAACAATTGCAATGTTCAGAACTCAGCTCAAAAGTCATGTTGTTATCACGGATCATACCACCGTTTTGACATTATGAATAGTCAGTGCTAATGGGTGAAAACTGAGGTTGAATTACTCTGTTTTTCGTGTTGATTTGTCTGTTTTCGAGGCCTACAAACAGATAAAGGCATATTACGTAGACATAGGCAACATATCAGCTACTTTTTACTTTTATTGTATGCTATGAATGAATCATCGTTAAAATTTTCATTAATTACAGTAACCCTAACTTACTTCCTCTTTCGTAGAAATGGAAGACATCTCTTTAATGTTTTAAAGCTAATGAAGCATTGTACTTCATTGCTGCGTCACTTCGTAGAAATATCTCCGAACTAGAGTTAGTGTCATTGTGCATTACAATGGATGTCGGGTCACGATAGCGAGAAACTACCGTATGGACTAGGTGCACACGGCAAGTACACGCATACGTTAATCCACAGTATCAGGATCCACTGGGCCCGTTCTTCTTTCTTGCTCATTGCTGTCGGCATTGTTATTTAAATAGGACTGATCACTTTTCGAATTTTCTATAATAACGCAGTATTTCAAACCAATGTACATTTTACGAATAAAAATGATTAAGGTTTGTTTGGAAACGAAAAAGTTTAGGACTGGTGTTAGGGCTAGTTTATATTTAATTTTTTTGCTTGGTTATTATCAGAAATAAAAAAGTACCTGTTGCAACCGAGGTGAAACAAATACCGAAAAATACCGGTTATGCAGAATTAAAATACCGATATCAGTTTTAAGCTGTCAATTTTTCTCATCGATAACGTGTACGCTCGTAACGCAACTGTCGGTTGCAACCGGTAATAGCCGGCCGGTGTGGCCGAGCGGTTCTAGACGCTTCAGTTTGGAACCGAGCGACCGCTACGGTCGTAGGTTCGAATCCTGCCTCGGGCATGTATGTGTGTGATGTGCTTAGGGTAGTTAGGTTTAAGTAATTCTAAGTTCTAGGGGATTGATGACCTCAGACGTTAAGTCCCATAGTGCTCAGAACCATTTGAACCGGCAACAACAAGGACCCCGTGCGTGTCTCGATCTGCGCGAACCGCCAGCGTTCATAAATTGGACTGTAGTGGCAAATCAACTCAGAGCCATTTGTCATGTAATATCAAAACCATATCGCCATTCACCGCGAAAATACGGTTGTCCCCCTTCCCCATCCCCCACTCTCTCCCCCTAACTCAAATCTTGGGGACATCTCGACATGCGCCTCATCGTAGCATCTGATCTGTTTATGCTATTATTTTGCAACAGCTCATGTTGTTGGCTATTGTTTTATTAACTGATTTGTAAGATATATATTTCGTATCTCATAGTGTTTTCTCAAGACTGGCTTTAATATCATTAGTTCAGATGGATCGTTCCTGTGCTGCCAGAACCGATTCTTTTTTTTTCTGTTCCATTGATCAGCACAATATTATTACTGTCACCAATATTACTCTAACCACAGCCATTACACGTCCGGTTGGCTATTAACAATAGTATTAAACTGCAATCTTTCTTACAGATATACCATCAGTGGTGCTTTCGATCATGTTACATCAAACCTACTATAATTTCAGTCTTAGGCGCTGCAGTCCTGGACTGTGCGGCTGGTCCCGGCGGAGGTTTGAGTCCTCCCTCGGGCATGGGTGTGTGTGTGTGTGTGTGTTTGTGTGTGTGTTTCTCCTTAGGATAATTTAGGTTAAGTAGTGTGTAAGCTTAGGGACTGATGACCTTTCCAGTTAAGTCCCATAAGATTTCACACACATTTGAACATTTTTGAACCATAATTTAACGTGTGCGTCACGACAAACGACAGTCGGTCCAGACCGAGACACGAACATGGATTTCCTGAGAGGAAAATGTTCCTGATTTTTTCTTTCATAATCTCCTTATATGCAAAATGTTAATACCTATAACTGTTGAGTGATTCATAGTAATGTTAAAAAAAAACTTTTATTTCTTTGTTTGTAGCCAGTTGCACAACTGCAGAGCTGAGTGGTCAGAGCGACTGACTATCAAGTGGAGCCGGCCACTGTGGCCGAGCAGCTCTGCGCGCTTCAGTGCGGAAATGCGCGACCGCTGCGATCGCAGGTTCGAATCCTCCCTCGGGCATGGATGTGTGTGATGTCCTTAGGTTAGTTAGGTTTAAGTAGTTCTAAGTTCTGTACTTACGTCCATACATCATCAATTGTCTCTGTCACTTTGTATTCTATTACAGTGTGGTGTAGATTTAGAACTCATATGTTATAAGCTGTTTTGTTGTTCTATGCTTTTGCTCATTTTCATAACTACGTTTTATCGTCAGTTGACCAAGAATGTTTGTACTGTTACAGTTGCTTTCATAGACTGTGGTTATTATGGTGTATTGATGTTATCGTTTTGGACTGTATATATGAACTCTACTCATATCTGTGGGTACACAGTCTAACAAACGCAGTCACGACAGTCTCTGATGCGAAAGCTGTTACCGTTTCAATGCTGGAGCGACACTAGCGCCCCAAGCGATGAGAAAGCAGACACTCACATGCGTCGTCAGAATAATGTTCATTTTTAATTATGTTCTATTTAATTAACGGCATAGTTACTATACTTTTGCTTTCCGTGCATTAACAAATTACCAAGAGACACGAATTATCGTGAAATACATATAAAACAGCCGAATCACACTGATTCAAGACGGCCGTGATGACCGAGCGATTCTAGGCGCTTCAGTCCCGAAACCGCGCGACCGCTACGGTCGCGGGTTCGAATCCTGCCTCGGGCATGGATGTGTGTGATGTCCTTAGGTTAGTTAGGTTTAAGTAGTTCTAAGTTCTAGGGGACTGATCAGATGTTAAGTCCCATAGTGCTCAGAGCCATTTGAACCATACCAAGTGGAGGACACATGTTCGAGTCCTAGTAAAGCCAGAGATTTTTCTTTGGTGGGAGGACTGAAACGGGCTGCACTTCAGCCTCCTGATGGCAGCTGAGTAGCTACTTCGCCGAGCAGCAGCGGCTCCAGGTCACGAAAACTGACAACGGCCGGAAGAGCGGTGTGTTGACCAGACGGCCTTCCATGGCGCACCCAATGACGCTATTGGCAAAGGATGACGCAACGGCCGATTGGTACCAGTATGCCCTCCAGGGTGTGTGGAAGCATTTTTTAGAGAGTTACAGCTGGTTAGATTTAAAATGTATCAAGAGACACAAAGTAAGCGATGTTTCAGAAATTTTTCTATATAATAACGATAACAGAATAGATTTTTCCATCTTTTGTACACAGACGTAAGATTTTCCATTACATTTAATTAACAGATCCGCAAAAGTGCAAAGCTAAAATAGTTTACTGCTCGACTGTTCACTGCCCTCCTGACAAGGTAGCCGGCTGTTGTGGCCGAGCGGTTCTAGGGCTTCAGTACGGAGCCACGCGACCACTAAGGTCGCAGGTTCGAATCCTGCCTCGGGCATGGATGTGTGTGATGTCCTTAGTTCAGTTAGGTTTAAGTATATCTAAGTTCTTGGAGACTGTTGAACTCAGATGTTAAGTCCCACAGTACTCAGAGCCATTTGAACCATCCTGACGAGGTTCTCATATATGAAACAAGTACTCACGTCAGTGTTTTGCGAGTACATTTTCTCTTCTGAATTTAGTTGGATATGAAAATAAAGCAAAATCTCTCGACTTACAGAAGTATAATTTTTGTGAAGTTTAATTGGAGAATGTGATGATACGAAAATTACTTATGTAAACATTTGCATTATTATTAGTAAAAGTGAAATGTGCGCAGGTCTTCTCGAGGTATCGCAGTTTATTAGAAGTTAAGTGATTGGTGATATGTTCTTTGATTTACACTTGTTAAATTTTACTTGTTTTCTTGGACAGTCTCTCATCCCCAGCTCGCTCGTCTGTCTCTCGTCTGCATTTGTTAGGCAGTTAGTGTCTGTCTGTTGTTCGGAGCTGCCTCTGTCATGTTTGTCGGATTTGGCGTGTTACCGAATTTATTGTTTGGAGTTTAACGGCCTAATTGCTGAAATATGTTTTGATCTTGCCTATTATCTTGAGAGGCGGCATCTGTGTACTGTAGAGCATCTTAACTTGTAGGATTTTATATAAGATTGCATTTTATGGGCTTTTATTTAAATGGTCATTTTAGCATATAAAGTTGCCACCCTTCCACCGTAATATTTTTCTTAGAAGTTAAAATCAAGTTACACCTTCGGTGGCAAAGTTAATTTTTTTTAAATTTTAGTGTTTTGTACCATTTCCATCCCTCCTATGGGGCGCATAATTTGTGTGCTTGTGTTAATTGTTAAAACTTTTAGTTTAAAGTAATGTGGTGTGTTGCAGATTTGCAACTGTGTAATCTTTCAGAGGTTGTTGTTAGCGGTCGTGACTACGGCCGTGTCAAAAGGGAGCGGCAAGGTTCTCATCCCGAAAGCTCATACATTAAGAAATTTGTGTCTTTCTGCCTGTGAATAAATTGTAACTTGATATTTAGAGAGTGCTTTATGCTTATAATTTTAAATCTGTTTCTCAAAAAAAAAAAAAAAGCTTTTAGGAATAAAATTCCCATTTGTTAAAAGCAATTTCATTTTGGTTTCATCAGTTACTCCCTGGCAACTACTTCCACGCTCACATAGTATGATTAAATGTGTTAATGTTCTTGATGAATCGCTAGTAAATAAAGTAAATTCTTAAGAAAAAGTTTTGAAAGTAAATTCACGGTTAATTACTGATTGCCGCTGCGGCGCCACCGCCAGAAACAGAGGGCGTCTGCTTCATATTACGCGCTGCGGAGCGCTCTTCAAAACAGCAATTTTTATCACGGCTCAAAATATTTATGTCAGGAAGAGACAATCATTAAATGTGCCTGGTGCAAGTAGGTACTATATTCAACTCCACAAAGCAAGTCTGGCACCGACTATACTAGAAACAGAAAGTGAACCTTCAACCACAAAAATGTCGTTGTTGTAGAGGGGTAGCTTGCTCGGACACTAGCAATGCAACTTGTCACAGAATATTTATAAGTACAAAACACGGAAGATCGTGAACACGAAATGAAAAATCTAATATCGATTTATTTAACTAGATATATGGAGATACCCAGCATGTGCACAAATCTATACTGAAGTAGTGAAAGAGGTGGACAAAAATATGGACACCACGAACACAACACGTTACCAAGCCTAAAAATCTGTAGAAAACGGTTGGTGTTCGAAACTGCTCCCAGTCACCTCGGAATGGATAAACAGAGGTCCTGTGTGGTATTCAAGGGAATCTTAAACAATTCTTACTGCAAAATGTTGGCATGTTCAGGTGACAGTACAGTAGGTAGATAGCTATCACGAAGCCTTCTTTGCAAAATAGGCCATAAAGACACAGTGATACGAATATTTGTTAACTGATGTCCAGGCGAGGTGCTGTAGTGCATCCTTGTGCTCACAAAAACTGTCCTGCGTGATGCGAGCTGTGTGAATAGGTGCCGTGTCGTCTTGGAACAGAACATCACCATTGGAGTACAAATATTATTCCATGGGATGGACCTGATTCGCCAAAGTCGTCACAAAATCTGAGCCGTGGTAAAAATTGCTGTTTTGAAGAGCGCGCCGCAGCGCGTAGTGTGAAGCAGTCGCCCTCCGTTTCTGGCGGTTGCGCCGCTGTGGCAATCGCAGCTTTTGTGCCCCCCAGGGGGGAAAGGGGAAAAGTTGCCTGTTCACGTGCGTTTAAGGGGCGCTATGAGCTCGCCAGGGGTTTTCCCTCGGCTGGTGTGCCCTAAGGCTCCGTCCTCTCCCCACTTCTGTACCTTTTGTATAAGGCGGACATGCCGCCACTGCCACCCCCCGTCCACCTTCTCCAGTTCGCCGATGACACCGCCTTCCTTGCCCTCGTCCCCACCCTGCAGCGTTCCCAACACCTTCTCCAATCCCATCTTGACCGGTTCACTGCTTGGTGCAACCAGTGGTTGCTCAAGGTCAATCCCTCCAAAACCCAGGTGATCATTGTAGGCAAAACCACCCCTTCGATGGCCGCTGGTGGCCGAGCGGTTCTGGCGCTACAGTCTGGAACTGCGTGACCGTTATGGTCGCAGGTTCAAATCCTGCTTCGGGCATGGACGTGTGTGTTGTCCTTAGGTTAGTTAGGTTTAAGTAGTTGTAAGTTCTAGGGGACTTATGACCTCAGCAGTTGAGTCCCTTAGTGCTCAGAGCCATTTGAACCATTTGAACCACCCCTTCCTTCCGCCTCCTTGATTTCTATCTCACCATCTATGGCCGTCCTATCGCCCTCACCCCCACTCTTAAGTACCTTGGCGTCACCCTCAACTGTCACCTCTCCTGGACCCCCCATTTCCGGACAATCCAAGCCAAGGCACGTTCCCGACTCCGTCTCCTCAAGCTCCTTTTTGGCCGTACGTGGGGTCTAGACCCCTCCACCATCCTCGACACCTATAAATCCCTCATCCGCCCTATCCTCTGCTATGCCCATCCTGCCTGGATCTCCGCCCCCCCCCTACCTTTTATAAATCCCTTCAGATCCTTGAACGCCATACTCTCCGCCTCGACTATCGCATCCGTCTCCCCTCCACCACGCGGATCCTGTACGACATTCCGTTCCCGCACCTCCTCCTTTTCCTTGAATGGATACGGATCCTGTACACCTCCTGAAAACTCGATCCTCTTCACCCACTTGTCTCCCCCATCCTCTGCCACCCCCACCCGCTGCCACACCTGTATTCCCACGTCCCACTCGGTCTCCACCACTCCACCCTCCTTACCCTCTCCCACGGTGGCTTCCGCCAGCTCCCTCCCTGATGATGCCCTCCTCCCCTACATCTACCCCTCCTACCAACTTTGATCCTCCCTCCCTCTTCCTGTGTTTGCTCTATTGGGCACCCTACCTCCCTTCTCTCTCTCTCTTCCGTCTGTCCATTTCTCCCCACTCCTCCTCCGGGCTTCCCCTCCCCTGTCCCTCTACTCCTCCCCCATCTCCTCAGCCATTGGCATCTTTGTTCTCCCCTCTCCCCCCCTCACCCTTCTTCCCCTCTTGGCAGGTCCCCGGACTCGCACACTCCACGTGGACATTCGGGCACCGGAGATCATCGCGATCAGTGTCTCGTGTGTGCCGTCGTGATTAGTGTTCAGTGTTCACCGTCGCACTCCATCGTTCACCTGTGCCATCGCCATCTTCAGTGTTTGTGCGTCGTGTCAACAGTTTGTAGTGTGGCTACGAAGTCTTTCGCAACGTATTTCTTGAGTAAAAATCTCTTGATGTACATGCCGCGCCAATTCAGGATAAAACTCCAAGCTTTCGACCACTACCTCCATGGTCGTCGTAAGGGCTAAAACTGACTGTCGTGAACTAGCGAGGTTCCCACTTTTATATGCAAAGGACGGCTTCTGATTGGCTGGAATACTTCAGCGATATGGCGCGTAGTGAAGTGGTGCCCTCTACTTCTATAGATGTAGTTGCTATCCCGCTTTGCTTGCAGCGCCATCCCTTGAATCAGGAGGTAAAGTGCGAGAAGTTTTTCTCTGCGATTTTTTTCTTTATGCAGTGCACTCTTCCAAGTGTTGCTAAGTGAATAGCCGTTGTCTCTATTAAAGTTATTATCGCTAAGTCTAATTTCGAATTACTGGGACTCTGTGAGCCGGGAAGCAGTCGAAATTACCTCCTGATTCAAGGGATGGCGCTGCAAGCAACGCGGGATAGCAACTACATCTACGGAAGTAGAGGGCACCACTTCACTACGCGCCATATCGCTGACGTATTCCAGCCAATTAGAAGCCGTCCTTTGCATATAAAAGTGGGAACCTCGCTAGTTCACGACAGTTTTAGCCCTGACGACGACCATGGAGGTAGTGGTCGAAAGCTTGGAGTTTTATCCTGAATTGGTGCGGCATGTACACCGAGAGATTATCGTCGAGTGTGAACGGCTCCGTGTTTGTCTTTCTGTGTCTACTGTTTTATTAGCCACCGTTATGTCACTTATAAGGAGAGCCGTGGTCTAGGGGCAGTCGTGTTCCGGCACTCGGCCAGTGCACATCGCGCGGTGACGGGCGGTCGCGCGGGCCAGTGTTTACGTCGCGAGCAGTGTTGAAGTGGAGAGCTGAGCAGCGAGTGCGAGCGCTGTTAACGTTTCTCTCTGTATAACTGTTGTAAGTAAGATGTCGACAATTAACAGAGCGAACAGCGTTCAGTGTGTTTTCGATCGCGCTGCCTTGCGACCGACGGCTTTTGACATTCATGAGTGGATCTTTGAGGATCTGAAATTGCCTGAAGATATAGTCGACACGTTCCAGTTGGACTTTGTGCAGTACTCGTTATTTATCAAATTTATTTCGAGTGACACTTATGAGAAATTCGTTGAGGAGCATGCTGGTGTGAGACCATTTCGTTATAATGATGGCAGTATTAGTAATGTCCAAATCGTGCCTTCGGGATACGGAGTGAGAACCGTCAGGGTATTTAATGTGCCACCTGAGTGCCCTAATGACCTGATTGCCCGTTCTCTGTCGCTGTACGGCGCTGTTTTGTCAGTTACAAATGAAAAATGGTCGAGTGCATGTCGCTACCAAGTTAACAGCGGGGTGCGAAGTGTACGTGTAGACTTAAAAAAGCATATACCTTCGTATGTTACCATTGGCGGCTGTCGTGCACAGGTAACTTACATTGGACAACCCCCTACCTGTTCGATCTGCCATTCAACAGAACATCTGCGGATGAACTGTACACGTCGACGTCCATTTCAACTTCCGCGGGAACGTCCTTCGGACGGTACTGAAAACCTTGTTCCGCTATTGAGTGAGGTAGTCGCGGGGACTGTGCAACCACCCCGGCAGCCGGAACGTGTTAGCGAGGCGGAGATGCCAGTTCAGGTGGAATGCAGTGCCAAAGACATTCGCGGTAGGACGGACGTCGATTCGGCACCGTCATCCTCACCGGGGCAGTTACCGCTGGATAGCAACGATGAGCCAGCCACGTCTGAAACTAAGCCGTGTGAGATACAGGAGTGGGTGCAGATCAGTTTGCCTGAACCACCCCTATCGGTAGAGACTGCAGCAGAAACGAAGAAAGGCCGCCGAAAGAGAAGCAAAGGGAATAGTAGCAAAGAGGAAAAGTCGGATGATTTGAGACCCGTACACATGTCAGAAAGTGGCAGCGAGACTGAACCTCAATCTTCTTGCTCCGTGCGCTGCGAGGACACCGCGAGGCAAGACCGCATCCGTGAACAAACCAAACACCTGAAGGCACTACTGAGCGCTGAGAGGGAACAGAGCACCGTAACGGCTAAGAGGAAGAGCGAACAGAGTAGCGAGCAGCTGCAGCAGCGCTCCCGCAGGAATTCGGTGACGTCAGTGGCAGCCCCGCGTGGTGGCCAGGCGGACGCGACCACGTTGACAGACTCAGCCGGCGGTGGCGGGCAGGGCGGCGCGCGCACCGCGAAGCACCCCGACAGCAATGAGCCGTGGTGGCAGCAGAACGAGGAGATGCAGCAGTAGCTGCTCTCGCGTATGACCATCGCGCTGCGACATTTCCACTCCCTGACCCGTTATTGGTTTTGACATTTCGTTTCGTACACCAGACGTTCCCGACGAGTTTTTGTTCAAAGCCGTCGAGAAGGACGATCCAACACTCCGAGCTCATTGTCCTTTGAACCATCATGTGCGATAGCCAAACCTACAACGTTACCACACTTAACGTCAATAGAATTCAAAGTGCGGTGAAACTCCGTTCGCTAACTGATTTCTTGTATGGTACCAGCGTTGACATTGCCCTCCTACAGGAGGTAGTCACTTAGAAGTGCCCGGTTACGTTCTCATTGATAACATCAATCTCCAGGATGCTGTAGGCACTGCCATACTTCTGCGCGACGGTATCCCATTTACGGATGTGCAGCGGCTGCCTAGTGGTCGTGGCATTTCTCTTCGAGTGAATGGTGTGCAGATTGTTAACGTGTACGCCCTCTCAGGTAGCACTCATAAGAGAGATCGTTCAAAATTTTATAAAAACGAGGTTCCCATTCTTCTTAGCGCTTATCGTGCACATCTCATCCTCGGTGGTGACTTCAATTGTGTGCTTAACGACAGAGACCAAACTCATAATACGAACAGATGTATGGCACGCGTCTTCACGATACATGGCAACAACTGCACGGTGAACGGGTAACGTACACCTTCGTAACCAGTCATTCTGCCAGGCGGCTGGATAGGATCTGTGTGTCCGATGCCCTCCAGCGACACACTGTGAACTGTGACATAGCTCCTGTCAACATCTCCGACCATTGTGCGTATCAGTGTTACCTTAACCTACAACGCCAGCAAATATACCGCGGGAAAGGCTACTGGAAATTGAATGTCAGCCTTCTGCAGGATGCCCAACTTGAAGAGGAGGTGAACATAACGTGGCAACAACTCCAGCGGCAACGACGTCGTTACGATAGCGTTCTCCAGTGGTGGATTCAGTGTGCTGAGCCTACATTACGCCTCACCCTTATGAGCTACGCCCGACAATAAAGCTATTGGCAGAAACAGACTATTGAGTTTTATTATCGCTGTTTGAGAGAACTGTACAGTCGCTCTAACAATCCTTCTCGCGATATCGACGTAAAAATCAAACGATATAAAGCGAAAATCACGGCGATACAACGCCAACGAATGCAAGGCATCATCGTGCGAGCCCATCCCAAGGACGTTGCCGCCGAAGAACGGGCCTCTCTGTACCACATCCTGAGAACGACGAAACGGTGTAAAGCCATGTTGATTGAAGCCGTCGTTGATGACGCTGAGAATGCCATCACGAAGCAACGTGACATCATCTCGCACGTCTACGACTATTACAGTCAACTTTACAAGAAGCAATACGTTGATGAACACTCGTGCGACGATTTTCTTAGGTCCTTGAGCTGTCGCTTGTCACAACAGGATAATGCAAATCTGGCATCTCTTTTCACAGAGGACGAAATCCGACTGGCGGTCCACAGTGCAAAGAAAGGGAAGTCCCCAGGACCCGACGGTCTCAGCGCTGAGTTTTACCAGCGTTACTGGAACCTCCTCGGTCCGACACTCCTCGAGATAGCGAATGAACTCTGGCACCTGGACGTTATACCCAAGGCATTTACGGAAGGTATCATCCTGCCCTTACCGAAAAAAGGGAGCAGCAGGAAGGTCGAAATCATGCGATCCATCACACTCCTGAATGCCGATTTCAAAATCACCAGATCGATTAAGCTAAGGATGCAAAACCGTTATGTACAAGGTTTTGGGCAGTTACCAGTACAGTGCAGTGCCAGGCCGAAGTGCAATCTCAGCTGCCTGCGATTTGAGGGACATCATCTGTTCATATGCTGAAACCAAAGGACAGGGCGCTCTGATATTTCTAGATTTTGAGAAGGCTTATGACCGTTTACGTCATGACTTCCTCATTAAAAGCATGAAGAAACTAGGATTTGGACCTCATCTCATATAATTAATTCGCAAAATTACTACAAACGCCACGGATTCTCATTAATGGTCATTTTACAAAAGAAGTTTCCATTGAGCAATCCATCCGCCAAGGCTGTTCTCTGTCAATGATTTTGAACGCCATTGCAGTAAAGCCGCTACTTTACAACTTAGCGCATAGCGGGATCGGGATTAGCGTCGAGTCAGTCACTATCCCTTGCATTGCGTATGCTGAAGATGTATGCGTAACTGTCTCATCATCGCAACAACTTCTGTCAGCGGAAACTCTTTTACAAACATTCACATTTCTTTCAGGAGCAATACTAAATAGAACTAAAACCACAGCTTTGCAGATCTGTGGCGGTATCGGAGACATATCCCATATTACCTGGTGCAAGGTCAAGGATTATCACACAACCCTCGGTGTTACCTTTGAGGCCAAAGAAGAACTGGTCACACATGCTTAATAAATTACGTGCTGCTTCGATACTTCACTCCGACCGTGATTTGAACATACTACAGAAAGTTAAGACCATCGAGATCGCCATTACGAGCAAGATGAATTATTTGGCGCAAATTCTTCCACTCTCCGACCATCTAGCCAAGAGTATACAACAAGCGTTATGTTGGTTTCTTTTTAGGGGGCACATTTTCAAAGTTCAATTTGATACCTTAACCTTACCTTCGTTCAAAGGTGGCCTTAAACTCATTAAAGTACACAAAAAATGTGCCACCCTGCTCCTAAATCGCATCAGGAAGGAGTTCCGTACCCGGAGGACCAGAATCATCGCAAACCTCATTCAGCGGTGGAAGCCTCATAGCCTTGACCCACCCGTTAATATCGCCGGCATTCCACTTTCTTACCGACATGTGCGACTGTACTACATGGAAATGAGCTACATTCGACACAACATCGTCGATAGCGGAAGCCTGACGAACAGGAAGCTTTATGGCCTTCTCATGACAACAAACCACAGGAATCGTCTCGAAGAAAAACATCCACATACACATTGGAGTATAGTATGGCGAAATGTGCACAGTGACGTGTTACCGTCACGCGTCATAGCCGACTGGTATCTAACAGTCAACGATAAAGTAGCAACGAATGAAAAGCTACATAAAATTGGCCTTCATCCAACGCCCAACTGTGACGCATGCGGAAGAGTCGATACGCTTCTTCATAGGTTCACGTGCGGACTTGTAGAAGAAATTACTACATTTCTTCGTCAACGATTGTCGGTGATAGACCGTACGACGCCCTGTGGTGTAGACCTTTTAGAGATCGTTCAGCCACAACGAGCAAAAAACAACGCTGCAACGTGGATCATGGGCCACACAGCATCGTTTATGATGCAGAATAGGCATGCTACTTTCCTCGACTATTACATAGAAATTGAACACTTTAAAATGAGACAACATTGTGACTACAGGAGGATATTTGGAAATATGCTGAAAATCATAATTAACGGTTAAATGCTTCAAATATAATATTTCGGATAGCAGAGTTTTGCCAGTTACCTGTAGGTATGAATCCTATTTGCTTCCTGGGACTTTAGTTCTTGTCGGAATTTTACAATAGTATTCAGATGCTCACCAATGCAGAAGGCATTTTTTTCTTTCCCATTTTCGTTTTTTCACATTTCCCTTCTCTCGCAGAGCAGCGGAGCAACTTTCCTTCAACTATGAAGTGATAGTCTTTTGTGCACCATAAAAATTTCTGTTTACTACTTGGCGCAAAACAATAATAATAAAAAAAAGAAAAGGGGTAGCGTCTTTGATTCATAATCAAAACGTCTTCGGTCCCGGGTTCGATCCCCGCCACTGCCTAAATTTTGATGAATAATCAGCATTGGCGGCCGATGACTTCCGGCATAAGAAGTCAGCCTCATTCTGCCAACGGCCTTGTCAAAGAGGGCGGAGGAGCGGATAGAGGTTCAGGGCACTCTCTTGTCCTAGGGGTGGGAAATTGTCCCTAAAGGCGGAAGAATCAGCAATGATCAACGACATGAGGATGCAGAAGGCAATGGAAACCACTGCATTAAAGACACGCAACGTGTATCCCCAGGACATGTGGCCTGTAATTGAAGAAGTTTCATGATGATCTCTCCATTGGCAAAAGATTCCGGGATAGTCCCCCATTCGGATCTCCGGGAGGGGACTGCCAAGGGGGAGGTTACCATGAGAAAAAGATTGAATAATCAACGAAAGGATAATGTTCTACGAGTCGGGGCGTGGAATGTCAGAAGCTTGAACGTGGTAGGGGAAACTACAAATCTGAAAAGGGAAATGCAAAGGCTCAATCTAGATATAGTATGGGTCAGTGAAGTGAAGTGGAAGGAAGACAAGGATTTCTGGTCAGATGAGTATCGGGTAATATCAACAGCAGCAGAAAATGGTATAACAGGTGTAGGATTCGTTATGAATAGGAAGGTAGGGCAGAGGGTGTGTTACTGTGAACAGTTCAGTGACCGGGTTGTTCTAATCAGAATTGACAGCAGACCAACACCGACAACGACAGTTCAGGTATACATGCCGACGTCGCAAGCTGAAGATGAACAGATAGAGAAAGTGTATGAGGATATTGAAAGGGTAATGCAGTATGTAAAGGGGGACGAAAATCTAATAGTCATGGGCGACTGGAATGCAGTTGTAGGGGAAGGAGTAGAAGGTTACAGGAGAATATGGGCTTGGGACGAGGAATGAAAGAGGAGAAAGACTAATTGAGTTCTGTAACAAGTTTCAGCTAGTAATAGCGAATACCCTGTTCAAGAATCACAAGAGGAGGAGGTATACTTGGAAAAGGCCGGGAGATACGGGAAGATTTCAATTAGATTACATCATGGTCAGACAGAGATTCCGAAATCAGATACTGGATTGTAAGGCATACCCAGGAGCAGATATAGACTCAGATCACAATATAGTAGTGATGAAGAGTAGGCTGAAGTTCAAGACATTAGTCAGGAAGAATCAGTGCGCCAAGAGGTGGGATACGGAAGTACTAAGGAATGACGAGATACGTTTGAAGTTCTCTAACGCTATAGATACAGCAATAAGTAATAGCGCAGTAGGCAGTACAGTTGAAGAGGAGTGGACATCTCTAAAAAGGGCCATCACAGAAGTTGGGAAGGAAAACATAGGTACAAAGAAGGTAGCTGCAAAGAAACCATGGGTAACAGAATAAATACTTCAGTTGATTGATGAAAGGAGGAAGTACAAACATGTTCCGGGAAAATCAGGAATACAGAAATACAAGTCGCTGAGGAATGAAATAAATAGGAAGTGGAGGGAAGCTAAGACGAAATGGCTGCTGGAAAAATGTGAAGACATCGAAAAAGATATGATTGTCGGAAGGACAGACTCAGCATACAGGAAAGTCAAAACAACGTTTGGTGACATTAAAAGCAACGGTGGTAACATTAAGAGTGCCGCATCAAAGTCAGTAGACATGACCAAAAAAAAAAAAGTCACTTATGTGTATTCATTCTGTTGTTTATTTATCTATTCTATGGCTGAAGAGCGGCGTAACATGCTGCTGACAGCCTGCCTGTTTGTACGGGTTTGACAATAACAATAATAAAAAAAAAGAACTCACTAGGGGTCAGCCTGGGTTAGTCTCTCGTCCCAGCTTGCTAGTCTGTCTCTCGTCCGCAATTGTTAGGCAGTTAGTGTCTGTCTGTCGTTCGCAGTGCTAGGATGTCTGTCGTTCAGATCAACCTTTAAAGCCGGCAAAATGAGAGTCTTTCCACTTCGCCAGCAAGAGAACTCAGCGAGTGGTCGCCCGGTCGGGGCCTAGTTTCTGCATCTGAGTCTGCGCGTTAGGCCGCCAGTCTGCTAGAGTTACTCGGGCAACGGTCATTGGCGGTTGTATCGATCGGCTGGTCGGTCGCGCATTGAGACACAAGATGACTTGTCCGTCTTGAGCGTCGGCGCATGTGAGGTCGCCACGTGAGTCCAGTGGACCGCGGCGTATAGCGAGGGGTAGTGACTTCGCGGTCGACACGAGAGCAACAGGAGTCAACCCAAAACATCAGTCTGGCTGGTGCGAGCTGCGACGGCATGAGATGGGAGATCGGCGCGCCTTCCTGCATCCGTTGAAGCGTCTGGCAGCGGACGGTTCGGTAGAGCGATTTGGGGGTGCTGCACCAGGTCTTCTCGAGAAATCGCAGTTTATTAGAAGTTAAGTGATTGGTGATATCTTTTTTGATTTACTCTTGTTAAATTCTACTTGTTTTCTTGGTGAGGTCACCAGCCGTTTTGCTTTGGGGTCGTCCCACCATTCTTCTCCGTTTGCCCACCCGCGGGAAGGTGGTTATTTATAAATTGGATGGTCCGTTTTTCCCTTCTGGTGTAGGAGTGGGTTAGAGCAACCTGCGGTTCGGGTTGTTCGGTAATCTTCCTATCAATCTACTGTACGTTAGTAGCTGCCTCTGTCATGTTTGTCGAATTTGGTGTGTTAACGAATTTATTGCTTGGAGTGTATCGGCCTAATACCTGAAATATGTTTTGATCTTTAGAAACTTTGATATTATTTCCTATGATCTTGATAGGCGGTATCTGTGTACTGTAGAGCATCTTAACTATTGTTTGGCCAACATTGTAGGATTTTATATTTGATTGCATTTCATGGGCTTGTATTTAAATGCTCATTTTGGTATATAAAGTTGCCACCCTTTCACCGTAAGACTTTTCTTAGAAGATTTTAAATCTGTTTCCTTAAAAAAATGCTTTTAGGCACTATTACAGTGAATAAAATTCCCATTATTAAAAGGAATTTGTTTATGATTTCATCAGTTACTCCCTGGCAACTATTTCCACGCTTACATAGTGTGATTAAATGTGTTAATGTTCATGATGAATTGCTAGTAAAAATTATTAACAATATTATTTGAAAATAAATCACGGTTCACAATTCTTGGCAGCAAGTGACTTTGCAGAGTAACCGGGCGGCAATGGAATACCTCGACATGGCTGCCCCAGTCGTCACCGAACCGTCGCCAATGTTTCACGCTTGGGGCGTAAACTCGGCTAGAAACCGCTCCCGGTTTCTAGCCGGCCATTACGGCCATTACTCCATAGTCCAGATTTTACAGCTTTCGCGCCACGTTTCTCGTTACGATCGTTTACATCACTGATGAGTGTTTTCGGAGTTCCGTTTCGACCTGCAGTTCTCTACATCTGCAGGGAGCTTCGCGTTGTTCTGGTGCTGACAGGGTTCGCGAGTGTAACATGCAACTATGCAGTGACTTTTGTAGCTGCAGTCCCCTTACTTTTTGTCACAATTCTCTTTAATGAGCGTCCGTTACAATTACACAAACTTTTGTCCATATTGTAACGTAGTGGGTGTTGTTTCTCTTCTTTCCCTATATGCAGCATAAACCTTCGATATGTGCGTATTGAGACACCAAACACTTACGCTACCTTGGTTACGGTACAGCACTGTTGATATTTTTTAAAAATATCCGGATTCCGATACACCGTTGCCGCCGCCCGATATATCGAAAAAGGCTTCGATATATCGACAGGGGAGTTAAAAAATATCGGCTGCACAAAGCAAATATACTGCAGGTCTTAGAGCTGTACGTTTAAGTATTGATTTATTATTAGCTATACCGTACATCAACAAGTTAGCAGCCTGCTTATCCTCCTTAGAGCAAGAACTGAAAGGAAAACGATGCACGTTGACGCTTGGCGATAAACACTTTGCTAACAATGGCACTGCTACAATAAAAGGTGTTCGATGGGTCCGTCGGTCTCGTCACATGTCGGATATCTCTGGAACACTTCTTGTCGACTTTTTGCAGTGTCAAAACTGCATGGCGAAGATAGACGTTGCTGTGTGTCGGCAGCGCAGAGCGCCGATTACGTCAGAATTTCCCCCTCTCACGTCTCCTACCACCGCAAAGACCAATTTGTCATTTAGATTTTTGTTCATCATTTTCAGAAACTGTTTGTAAAGAATGCCATTATGAAGTAATAGCCGCCAGTTGTGTTAAAAAATTTTATTCCAGTCACATCGCCCCCTCCACCCATTGCAATCGCCTTCTTCTTTTGCGCCACCTGTACTTGCTTTACACAGTCAAAGAGAAACAATGGACATGATGTTGAAAGCTTAGGAAGTAGTACGACTCCTTCACACCTTTTACTACAATTACAAAAGAATAATTTCAAACTTTTACCGAAAATTGCTGAAAAAAATAACAGCCCTATTACGGTAACATTCCGCATACGAGCACCAATAATTTGTCCGCGTTCGACTGCACTGGGTTCCAACATAAGGCACTGACAACTACTGTACTGATCACCACCGACACTTGCTTCTTATTGAAGTCATTGCATAGGTGCCGTTTGTAGTCAAATATAACAGTGCAACCTAAGGGCTTGGCTAGTTTCTTAATTTATGTTCAAGAACCCATTTCTTGCGCTGTTTTCATTTTTTGATCATCCCCTGTACTACAATAGAGCAAAAGACGAACAAAATCATTGACTCTTGGGCATACCCTTCCCTTGTTGGTCCGAAGAAATCGGAAGACTTCGAATAGTGAGCTCAATAGTAAGCTGAAAGACAACTTCACTAAACCATTCCGTCACACGTCACGTCGTAGCTACCATGGCAGACTGGGTAAAGCTGTGGCTCAAATGGCTCTGAGCACTGAGGTCATAAGTCCCCTAGAACTTAGAACTACTTAAACCTAACTAACCTAAGGACATCACACACATCCATGCCCGAGGAAGAATTCGAACCTGCGACCGTAGCGGTCGCGCGGTTCCAGACTGAAGCGCCTATAACCGCTCGACTACCCGGCTGGCTGGTCAAGCTGTCAATCTGTTCACCTAGACAGGAGATTTTTTTTTTTTTTTTTTTTTTTTTTTTTTTTTTTTTGTCATCAGTCTTCTGACTGGTTTGATGCGACCCGCCACGAATTCCTCTCTTGTACTAACCTCTTCATCTCAGAGTAGCACTTGCAACCTACGTCCTCTATCATCTGCTGGATGTTTGACAATCTACAGTTCTTGCCTCCTACAGCTCCCTCTAGTACCATGGAGGTCATTCCCTCAAGTATTAATAGATGTCCTATCATCCTGTCCCTTTTCCTTGTCAGTGTTTCCCAGATGTTCCGTTCCTCTCAGATGCTGCGCGGAACCTCCTCATTCCCTACGTTATCAGTCCACCTAATAGTCAACATCCGTCTGTAGCACCACATCGCAAATGCTTCGATTCTCATCTGTTCCGGTCTTCCAACAGTCCATGTTTCCCTACTATACAATACTGTACTCCAGACGTACATTCTCAGAAATTTGTTCCTCAAATTAAGGCCGATATTTGATATTACTAGACTTCTCCTTACCAGGAATGCCCTTTTTGCCATTGATAGTCTGCTTTTGATGTCCTCCTTGCTCCGTCCATCATTGGTTATTTTACCTCCTGTGTAGCAGAATTCCTTAACTTCATATACTTCGTGATCATCAATCTTGATGTTAAGTTTCTCTCTGTTCTCATTTCTACTACTTCTCATTGTCTTTGTCTTTCTTCGATTTACTCTCTGTCCATACTTGTGTACTCATTACACTGTTCATTCCGTTCAGCAGATCATTTAATTCTTCTTCACTTTCACTCGGGACAGCAATGACATCTGCTGTCATCGTATCATTGATATCTTTTCACCATTAATTTTAATTCTACTCCTGAACTTTCATTTTTATTTCCATCATTATTTCCTCGATGTACAGGTTGAACAGTAGGGGTGAAAGGCTACATCATTGTCTTACACCCTTTTTAATAGGAGCACTTCGTTTTTGGTCGTCCACTCTCATTATTCTCTTTTGGCTATTGTACCTATTGTATATGACCCGTCACTCCCTATCGCCTATCCATAATTTTTTCAGAATTTCGAACATCTTGCACTATTTTACATTGTCGAACGCTTTTTCCCGGTTCGAAAAATCCAATGAACGTGTCTTGATTTTTGTTTAGTCGTACTTCCATTATTAATCGCAACGTCAGAATTGCCTCTCGTGCCTTTACCTTTCCTCAAGCCAAACTGATAGTCATCTAGCACATCTTCAATTTTATTTTCCATTCTTCTGTATATTATTCTCATGAGCAACTGACTGTGCGACAATTCTCGCTCTTGTCAGCTCTTGCCGTCTTCGGAATTGTGTGGATGAAGCTTTTCCGAAAGTCAGATGGTATGTCGCCAGAATCATACATTCTGCACACCAACATGAATAGTCGTTTTGTTGTCACTTCCCCCAATAATATTAGAAACTCTGATGGACTGTTATCTATCCATTCTGCTTTATTTGATCTTCAGTCCGCGAAAGCTCTTTTAAATTCTGATTCTAATACTGGATCCCCTATCTCTTCTAAATCGACTCCTGTTTCTTCTTCTATCACATCAGACAAATATTCCCCCTCATAGAGGCTTTCAGTGTTTTCTCTCCACTCTCTCCAATGCATTTACCAGTCGAATTCCCGTTGCACTCTTAATGTTATAACTATAGATTTTAATGTCACCGAAGATTGTTTTCACTTTCCCGTATGGTGAGTCTGTCCTTCGGACAATCATTTCTTTTTCGATGTCTTCACATTTTTCCTGCAGCCATTTCGTCTGACCTTCCCTGCACTTACTATTTATTTCATTCCTCAGCGCCTTGTATTTCTCTGTTTGTGAATTCCTGGATTAATTTTTTATTTCCTCGTTTCATCCATCGTCCGCAGCTCGTGGTCTTGCGGTAGCGCTCTCGCTTCGCTTCCCGCGCACGAGGTCCCGGGATCGATTCCCGGCGGGGTCAGGAATTTTCCCTGACTCGAGGTTATTGGATGTTGTTGTGTTGTCTTTATCATCATCATTCATCCCCATTACGGTCTGAGGAAGGCAATGGCAAACCACCTACGCTAGGACCTTGTCTAGTCGGCGGTGCGGGTCTCCCGCATCGTTCCCCACGCTCCTCGGAGTATGGGACCTCATCATCATCATTTCATCCATCAGTTGAAGTATTTCTTCTGTTGACCACGGTTTCTTCGCAGTTACCTTCTTTGTACCTATGTTTTGCTTCGCAACGTCTGTGATGGCCCTTTTTAGAGATGTCCATTCCTCTTCAACTGTACTGCCTACTGCGCTATTCCTTATTGTTGTATCTATAGCCTTACAGAACTTCAACCGTATCTCGTCATTCCTTAGTACTTCCGTATCCCACTTCTTTGCGCACTGATTCTTCCTAATGTCTTGAACTTCAGCCTACTCTTCATCACTACTAAATTGTGATCAGAGTCTATGTCTGCTGCTGGGTACACCTTAAAATCCAGTATCTGATATCGGAATCTCTGTCCATGATGTAATGCTTACGCCGACGACGTCGGAGTGTTACTGCGCAACGACGGAGACGTATCAACCCTCAAGACCGCGGTAGACGAATACTGTCGTGCTTCCGGTGCTAAAATCAACGCCGATAAATGCACCTTCGTCAACATTCGAGGATTCGACGCAGTTGTTGTGCCTTGGGCGAAGTGTGTCGAAGCCCACACCACTATGGGGATGATTAGCGACAAATGCCCGCTAAAAATGAATGCATAAAGTTGCAAGCAGGTCACCAATAAAATGCAAGGTGCCATCTATGAAAATAATTGGCGGTCCGTTGACATTCAAAACTTTCAGGAAACATTCCTCACACACAAAGAAAGAAAATATGTTATGTGGACATGTGTCCGGAAACGCTTACTTTCTATGTTAGAGCTCATTTTATTACTTCTCTTCAAATCACATTAATCATGGAATGGAAACACACAGCAACAGAACGTACCAGCGTGACTTCAAACACTTTATTACAGGAAATGTTCAAAATGTCCTACGTTAGCGAGGATACATGCATCCACCCTCCGTCGCATGGAATCCCTGATGCGCTGATGCAGCCCTGGAGAAGTATTGTATCACAGCCGTCCACAATACGAGCACGAAGAGTCTCTACATTTGGTACCGGGGTTGCGTAGACAAGAGCTTTCAAATGCCCCCATAAATGAAAGTCAAGAGGGTTGAGGTTAGGAGAGCATGGAGGCCATGGAATTGGTCCGCCTCTACCAATCCATCGGCCTCCGAATCTGTTGCTGAGAAGCGTGCGAACACTTCGACTGAAATGTGCAGGAGCTCCATCGTGCATGAACCACATGTTGTGTCGTACTTGTTAAGGCACATGTTCTAGCAGCACAGGTAGAGTATCCCGTATGAAATCATGATAACGTGCTCCATTGAGCGTAGGTGGAAGAACATGGGGCCCAATCAAGACATCACCAACAATGCCTGCACAAACGTTCACAGAAAATCTGTGTTGATGACGTGATTGCATAACTGCGTGCGGATTCTCGTCAGCCCACACATGTTGATTGTGAAAATTTACAATTTGATCACATTGGAATGACGCCTCATCCGTAAAGAGAACATTTGCACTGAAATGAGGATTGACACGTTGTTGGATGAACCATTCGCAGAAGTGTATCCGTGGAGGCCAATCAGCTGCTGATAATGCCTGCACACGCTGTACATGGTACGGAAACAACTGGTTCTCCCGTAGCACTCTCCATACAGTGACGTGGTCAACGTTACCTTGTACAGCAGCAACTTCTCTGACGCTCACATTAGGGTTATCGTCAACTGCACCAAGAATTGCCTCGTCCATTGCAGGTGTCCTCGTCGTTCTAGGTCTTCCCCAGTCGCGAGTCATAGGCTGGAATGTTCCGTGCTCCCTAAGACGCCGATCAATTGCTTCGAACGTCTTCCTGTCGGGACATCTTCGTTCTGGAAATCTGTCTCGATACAAACGTACCGCGCCACGGCTATTGCCCCGTGTTAATCCATACCTCAAATGGGCATCTGCCAACTCTGCATTTGTAAACATTGCACTGACTGCAAAACCACGTTCGTGATGAACACTAACCTGTTGATGCTACGTACTGATGTGCTTGATGCTAGTACTGTAGAGCAATGAGTCGCATGTCAACACAAGCACCGAAGTCAACATTACCTTCCTTCAATTGGGCCAACTGGCGGTGAATCGAGGAAGTACAGTACATACTGACGAAACTAAAATGAGCTCTAACATGGAAATTAAGCGTTTCCGGACACATGTCCACATAACATCTTTTCTTTATTTGTGTGTGAGGAATGTTTCCTGAAAGTTTGGCCGTACCTTTTTGTAACACCCTGTATATTAAACGAATCACCCACTTCTTGGACAAGTAACCTCTCAGCGTAACCAGTTGGCTCTTACGAACCTTACAACCCACCGATATGCACCCACCTACTGAAGTAGGTAATATGCATTACAAACTACGACATGTCAAGCAGTTTTTTCTTGAAGTAAGCTATATTGATGGAAACTATCTAACGCAGGATTTACCGACGACGCACCTGTTATTAAAAAGATGGACATCTCCAATAGTCCTGAGTCCCATTGAACTTAAATACCCGAGCGTTCATTGGAACGCAGTTTGGGACAATATAAGTCTAACCGTCCACACTGCTGAGGTGGCGTCCACACGGTATAAAGTGGTAAACGACGTTGTACCCACTAATGAAAGGTTGTATAGAAACAGCTTATGCGACAGTGATAAATGCGTCCGCTGTGATCTGGTCAACACCTAACGCCATCGCTTCACTTGTGGCGGTCATCTCATTAACTGGAAATGGGTGCAGCAGAGGCTAGGCCTAATTACCCGCAGCACCCCAGCCAGCCACTGTACCGACATCCTGCTCTGGCCGGGCATTAAACATTTTCCCGCTACAAAGAACAATACGGTGATGTGGCTGTTAGGACGGTGTGGGACGTATACCATCATCCACAATAGTGAAGATAATAGTTTCGAGGCTTATATGAGAACGGCACGTTGGAAAATGAAACGTTACCCAAATTTCAGGACGAGGTTTGGTAACATGTTAAGACATAATTTTTGAAAAACAAGGCGTAGGGTAATTCTCGACGCCGGTAAGGACACAAATCACATACACGACGATGCAGCGGACACAATACACAACGAATAAGGGATTACACCTGTTCCCAGGACTGCTCCCGACTTCTCAACGATGTTATTAACTTCATTTGACGTTTTTCTTAATTTATGTTGCCTGTGCATGTCTTTGTTATTAGTTTGTATGCTCCAAATGACTTTCTGTGAAGAATTTGGACGGTTGTGTATCAATTGACAGAACTGCAATTCTAGTTAAGACAGTCAGTTTTTAATATGTTTGCGTTTTGGTTCTATGTCTCTGTCTGGACTGACGGTGCTGTTGTCACTTTAAAATTTTTGTTATGTTTTGTAAGCTTAAAAATGGCACTATATTGACATGTGTTCTTCAGTCTATTATAGGATACAACTCGTGTTGAAACAGTTCCAGTACTTCATTATTTTGTTTTTGTGCTTCTGTGTTTATATGTTTAATTAAAAAAAGTGGTCAGCGCGGCGGTCTGTCACGGCGAGGGGCCCGGGTTCGATTCCCGGCTGGGTCGGAGATTTTCTCCACTCAGGGACTGGGTGTTGTCCTCATTATCATTTCTTCATCATCATCAGTGGAAGGCAACGGGAAACCACCACTGGAATCACTTGCCTAGAAGCTCATGCGGTGGACCTCTCTGACGAGGCTTCCCCCATGACAAGAGCTGCCGTAAGGCAGAACATAAAGTAACTAAGAATGGTTTAAAAATACTGCATACATGAACAAGGTCTTCTTCAAAAATGAGGTTAGATTAGCAAAATTGTTGGATGTTGTACGGGTTTGTTTGACCAACCCGCGGATAAATAAGGGAGAATTTGACAAATATGTTTGACAGTGTACGGGAGCGATTAGACTGTGATGATAGGCAGGCCTACTTACCGAGGTAGAGGTGGTCCTCCATGGGGTCGTCGAGCACCTCGACCAGCTTCACGACGTTGGGATGGTCGAGCTTCTTGAGGATGGCGATCTCCCGGTAGACCCTCTGCAGCGGGTCTCGCTCCGCCGGGTTCACAAGCTTCCCCGTAGACGACTTCCGCTGCGGCGCCACACGACCTACAGACACACGTGCAGCAGTCATCAGCAAAACTCACCCCAAGTCCGGGTTGGCTGACTCTTTTGGGTCTAAGCATCCCCATCAGTTAGAATGTAAAACTTTTCAGTCAAAAAATTAGCAGTAATAATCAATCCTAAGATTCACGTAAGTGTGCACTCTACGGCCATTTCTAGGACAGGCATAACTTTTGAAAGGAAAAGACGACTTTTTAGCAAGGATTATTTCTGGAAGATAAACAGTGTAAAGAAGAAGATGATGGAGTATTGTAGATAGGAGAATAACGACTAGAATAACATCAAAACTGGAAACAAATGGCACACTGTCCATGGAGATCAAGGGATTTCTTTGTTTTATTTTGTATATTTTATGCTCAGATGAGCGTTTTACAATGCCGTAAACTGTCTCTACCAGGCAGTATTCATTTTCACACTGTCAGTAGATAATGCGAGGAGATAAAAAACATTATGGATTTTATAAAATCTGCTAAGTAACTGTCTACAGCTCCTTCCGACCGCGGCGTTTTCGACCCGTCGGTGCCGCAGGTAACATGGCACTTCCGACCAACCAGATGTGCACAGTGGCATTTCCGACCAGAGCCTCCCCTTCCGTTATGGTTCCAATCGAACTCGAAATAGAGGTGTGTGTACCTGTATTGGCTCTGAGCACTATGGGACAACTTCTATGGTCATCAGTCCCCTAGAACTTAGAACTACTTTAACCTAACTAACCTAAGGACATCACACAACACCCAGTCATCACGAGGCAGAGAAAATCCCTGACCCCGCCGGGAATCTAAGTACCGGTATTACTGCTCATTCCACTTTAAGAGTTATTATTGAGTTCCTGCCTAACTATAAGCTAAGAAAAAGCAATATTCGGAAATGAATAGCCAAATATTTTTGACAAGCAAAACACAAATACCATTTCTGTTCGTTTGAATCGCAGAAATTAAATCTTCCGTATTTTATTTGAATGAAATGTCAAGGGATGTTCTTATTACAAAATGGCCTGTAAAGCCACGGGTAACATCAACCGGTTCGGAGCCTTGGTATTGTTGCGCTTTTCTTTGACGTTCGGAAAAGCTGCGGCTAAAATATCTGTGGTCGAAAGCTCTACGTCGACGTCATGGATCACAAAGTTCATCGTCGGAGCACGAAACGCGATCAGTATAATGATGTAGCGTTCCCTTTGTGTTGTCAACAATACTAAACGTAACAGTAGGTAGACGTCGAGGTATTACAGGTAGAGTGAAAATCTGTCTTCTCATGTATGTCTACAATCGTCAATGGCTACTTACTTCGATAAATTTTACAAAAAAAAAAGATGGCTCTAAGCACTATGGGACTTAACATCTGAGGTCATCAGTCCCCTAAACTTAGAACGACTTTAACCTAACTCCTACGGACATCAAACACATCCATGCCCGAGGCAGGATTTGAACCTGCGACCGTAGCAGCCGCGTGGTTCCGGACTGAAGCGCCTAGAACCGCTTGGCCACCACGGCCGGCGATAAATTCTACAGTTACGCCTCTTAGAGTAATGCGATATGGTTTTTTAGTCAATTTCTATGAACTTTTTTTAATCGGTTTGGGTTTCCATGGACTATGTAAGTAACTCCTTCCGATTTAATTTAGGGTTATTGAAATAATTTTTCATTAAATCACAGTGCTGCTGTTTCCGACTTCTGGCAACTTTGCTATACTTTCCTTTTTTGGTTTTCTCTGCAGATGGGGATATATAAAATACTCTTGAAACGTGTGTCTGTTCACAGTTTCATACTCTTTCAGATCGCATCTGATTTCCTCGAGTCACTTTGACCAGTGCTGTAATTGCTTGAGAGGAGATAGATTTTGTGCATACATCTTTAGCCAACTGAAAGTCGGGACTGGTGGTCTACCAGTAAATCACTGCCTGGAAACCGCAATTTCGAGGGATCGAATCCCAGTCAGACCATGAAGACTTTCAGTCTACTTTCAGTGTTGCCTCCACCTCTCAACGATTTGAGGATTCGCCTGGAAAGAAACATGGTTCGGATCCCTCATTGAGCTAAAGGTCCCCTTTAAACAGCTAGATAACTGCGGTACATTAGGAACACGGAAGTCGCTGAAGCGGCGTGCTGTAGGAAAACTTGTATCAGACCACTGCGGCTCACGCAGCTGAAGAGGTATCTCTTGCCCTGCAGTTGTTAGCCTGCCCCTCACGGTCATTCTTCTGTGTTGACTCACGTTTAGAAACTTTAAATATGTTTCAAGCATTTATCCAAAGTTCATTATTCGTAACAAAAAAAGGAAAAATGTATGGGTGGGTGGAGGGACTGGTTCGCAGGCACTTAATGAAGCGGATACATTAAACACGGAAATTATTGTGTAGTATGCATAATTTAATATTTAAATATTAGGAACGTTACTAAGAATCCTATCGTGCGGACGCCAGAGACTGTAATAACGTAATATAATCCGCATAACAGCTTTACTGCTCACTTTGTGATAGACTCTGCACCTGCTGTCCTCCCTAACGAAGATCACGGTTACAGATCCGCAATAACCTATTAATAACTTCGAAAAACTATTCAGTTGTTTTATTTGTGGACATCTGAGAAGTTGTCTTAATGCCAACGCTGTTACAATGATATTTATTATTAGAACACAATCGCACACAGCAATATGTACGCTTCATTACGCACCTGTACCTCTGAGTTCTGCTAAGATGTTACCGTTACAGAAGTCGGCAGGTATTCTGTGGTAGCAAATCTCGTAATAGTGCATTATTTAGTTAGTTTTTTAGGGAAGCTCTCGTAGAAATTATTCCTCAGGGACTTCTTATATGTACAAGGTACACGTAAAGAAAGACGTTATTTCGTGGAACCTACAAGTATTTGCCACATAACTCTGCTCTCCAACAGTCATAAAGTCACAAGATTTTAAACATGGCTGAAACAGTTGCAGGATAATGAATTATTGAAATCCTTGACCACGGTTTCGGTATTTCTAAATATACCTTCATCAGAAGTACAAATACACCTGAACAGGAAGACACTTTCAGTAGCAAAAACTTAGCACCCTAACTGAGAAAGAAAAAAACACTTGTAGCTTAAGTAACCATAAAATTACCAAAAATATTGTAAAACTTTGGTTATTTCACGGTTACTGTGGAAACGTCATGGGACACGTACAGATCAAAAGCATACAGGCCGACCTTGTCTATTGACTGACAGAGACCGCCGACAGTTGGTTCAAATGGTTCAAATGTCTCTGAGCACTATGGGACTCAACTGCTGAGGTCATTAGTCCCCTAGAACTTAGAACTAGTTAAACCTAACTAACCTAAGGACATCACAAACATCCATGCCCGAGGCAGGATTCGAACCGGCGACCGTAGCGGTCTTGCGGTTCCAGACTGCAGCGCCTTTAACCGCACGGCCACTTCGGCCGCCACCGCCGACAGTTGAAGAGGGTCGTAATGTGTAATAGGCAGAAATCTATCCAGACCATCATACAGGAATTCCAAACCGCATCGAGATCCGCCGCAAGTGCTATGACAGGCGGGAGGTGAGAAAACTTGGATTTCATAGCCGAGCAGCTGCTCATAAGCCACACATCACGCCGGTAAACGCTAAACGACGTCTGGTTTGGTGTAAGGAGCGTAAAGATTGGACGATTGGACAGTGGCAAAACGTTGTGTGGAGTGACGAATAACGGTACACAATGTGGCGATCTGATGGCAGGGTGTGGGTATGGTGAATTCCCAGTTAACGTCCTCTGCCAGCATATGTAGTGTTAACAGTAAAGTTCGGAGGTGGCGGTGGTATGGTGTGGTCGAGTTTATCATGGAGGGGGCTTGCACCCCTTGTTGTTTTGTGTGGCACTATCACAGCACAGGCCTACGTTGATATTTTAAGCATCTTCTTGCTTCATGGAAGGCGACTGCATGTTTGAACACGATCGAGCACCTGTTAATAAAGCACGGCCTGAGGCGGAATGGTCACACGACATTAACATCCCTTTAATGGAGTGGCCTGCACAGCCGACATCAATAGTTAGTTTAAAAAAAAAAAATGGCTCTGAGCACTATGGGACTCAACTGCTGAGGTCATTAGTCCCCTAGAACTTAGAACTAGTTAAACCTAACTAACCTAAGGACATCACACACATCCATGCCCGAGGCAGGATTCGAACCTGCGACCGTAGCGGTCTTGCGGTTCCAGACTGCAGCGCCTTTAACCGCACGGCCACTTCGGCCGCCACCGCCGACAGTTGAAGAGGGTCGTAATGTGTAATAGGCAGAAATCTATCCAGACCATCATACAGGAATTCCAAACCGCATCGAGATCCGCCGCAAGTGCTATGACAGGCGGGAGGTGAGAAAACTTGGATTTCATAGCCGAGCAGCTGCTCATAAGCCACACATCACGCCGGTAAACGCTAAACGACGTCTGGTTTGGTGTAAGGAGCGTAAAGATTGGACGATTGGACAGTGGCAAAACGTTGTGTGGAGTGACGAATAACGGTACACAATGTGGCGATCTGATGGCAGGGTGTGGGTATGGTGAATTCCCAGTTAACGTCCTCTGCCAGCATATGTAGTGTTAACAGTAAAGTTCGGAGGTGGCGGTGGTATGGTGTGGTCGAGTTTATCATGGAGGGGGCTTGCACCCCTTGTTGTTTTGTGTGGCACTATCACAGCACAGGCCTACGTTGATATTTTAAGCATCTTCTTGCTTCATGGAAGGCGACTGCATGTTTGAACAAGATCGAGCACCTGTTAATAAAGCACGGCCTGAGGCGGAATGGTCACACGACATTAACATCCCTTTAATGGAGTGGCCTGCACAGCCGACATCAATAGTTAGTTTAAAAAAAAAAATGGCTCTGAGCACTATGGGACTCAACTGCTGAGGTCATTAGTCCCCTAGAACTTAGAACTAGTTAAACCTAACTAACCTAAGGACATCACACACATCCATGCCCGAGGCAGGATTCGAACCTGCGACCGTAGCGGTCTCGCGGTTCCAGACTGCAGCGCCAGAACCGCGCGGCCACTTCGGCCGGTAATAGTTAGTTTCCTTTCCCCTCCTTTCTCCTCCTCAACCTTCAGTTTACATCATTCCTATCTCGACAGTTACGTCGAACTTTCGAACCATGTTTCTCAATCCATCTTGTGAAAAGAGAACCTCTGCGTATTCTTCCAGAGCGTTGATACTCACGCAAAGCTGCAGCACTATTGCTGTTGTTTTGATAAAACAGCTTTACGAGTGAAGCTCTGGTGATGTTGTCCAGACCCATGTTGAATGTCTGCAACAGTAGCGCACACTGATGCTTCTGTTTCAATACTATGTCACCATACCAGAACCAACACCTAACGATAAGTTACGACACACGCTACTATTAACGCAAATCCTGTAGTGCACAGTCTGAACACATTCTTATAAATTGAGTACCTATACGGTAAATAGTTTTCCGTTTTCTCTGGCTCAATTAGCAAAAGTTTACTTATAACCACCCTCTATTTTTGCTCATAAGTGAATGGGCCGGGCTGCGTTGCCTGTTTTCAGTCGGTTGCCCCCACAGACTGACGACACTCGAAAGAATTACAACCGAATGAGTCGACTGTATTAAGACCTGGCTGAATTGATTGTTTCCATTCGGTTGTTCCCATCACTACTCTGTGTCATACCAAGCGAGCACTCCAGCTGGTCTATTGCTCGTGCATATTAAGCAAGATTGGTTTCAAATTTAAGATCATATGTTTATTTTAAGTTTATATGGGTTCTGTAGTTGTATGCACTACATAATTTTATTTATTTGTGTCGTTCTGATTTTATAGCTAAGGCTGAAGTGTTGCAGGTAGCAGCCGAAAGGAACTCCGCGAGTGCGAGGTCGTAAGTAAGATCTAGGAAGGCTCATTGAAAGTGTTGAGCTAACAGTTACGACAGGAAAAATATTAGCTGCTAATAACTCACCATGCGGAATTGGAGGGCAATACAAAATGATTGTCCGGGGGATGCTAAGATCAACTGTCTATGTGATCTATGCATTACACTTCACAAAATGGACATCGTCGACATTCAAGAAATGTTCGAAATAAACCATTAACTTGCACCACGAACACGAAATGAAAAATGACGCATTACAGTAATCACAAAGATTCTCCCCATCAAGAATGAAGGCGAGCTCCTTTGGAATTACAAACCGTGCAGTACGTTCAGTTAGGTATCCATTCTTAAAGAAGGCATATTGAATCATAATGATGTAAAGGGATGATGAGAACTGATAGACTGTAATGGGAAGCAAGCGAATGCAAAAGTCTGTCGTGGAGTTTATCGTGAAACTGGCTCTCCTTTAAGGCATAGTTGCAAACTGTGTGGTACGATGTTTTGTAGGCACTGAGAAAATAAACATCCAGAAGCTGAATTTGTCCACTGGTTGCAGGTGGTATGAAATGCAATTTCACGCTTTTCACGAGGGATAGTTTGCTCTAAACGAGTATGATTTTTATACGTAGACCAGGAATCAAGCTAACAGAAAGTTATTTTGAGCAGCTATTGACTATAAGCAGTGCTCATATAAGCAGTGATCATACACTAGTATTAGTTCTCATAAACCCATTTTCCCATTCTTGCTTACTATGACGTAAATATTCCCTACCGCCTTTGCAAGCTCACGCACATGAGAAAGAATCGTAGGGGCACAGCTCCTTCAACTTCTCACAGCGCAATAAATAACTTCACAGCCAGTTTATCATCCAGATTAACAGTCGACAAAACTGCATACGAACGCGTTAAGACATTGATAGTAGCTGATCTTGATACAGCTTTCTTGGTACTTCTAATTTTCAAGTTTCCTTTCATACGCATTTCCTCTTTAAATCCCAGCTGGTTGGAATTGAAAAAAAAAAATCCTTACTGAATGATGGGTCCTTCCACAGTTTGCTGTGCGTCAACAAGTAGATGCTTTGTTTGAAATTTCTTTATCTTACGTCTTCCAATTTTGCAGCGCTGTTTGAAGTTATTCACCCATCTACTGATTCAATTCAAATCACCGTAATCTACATGGCGCGCGGTTTGATATGCATAACCTAATAAGTCACTATCATGCAAATCCTATAACCTGTATCGTGCAACCTCGAAACTCGCAAAGAGCATGTTTTGTAACAAGAGTGGCTTGTCCTCCCTTGAATATCCGTAGTTTTTCTTATGCACTACACGGTCATATTGCTGCGGAAATTTGTTTATAATCTCTTCTGATATGCTGCGGATTATCTTACGCGTACGTTATTACCCACTACTTGGACAACGATTGCCTTTACTACGTTTCATTATAGATGGAATTTCTGGCTCCCTGTCCAGCGAGGATGAGGAACTACACGGCTCGACACATGTTTCAACACTACGCTTCCTTTTAAGCACATACCAATGTCACTGTACTTCTCACATACACTCCTGGAAATTGAAATAAGAACACCGTGAATTCATTGTCCCAGGAAGGGGAAACTTTATTGACACATTCCTTGGGTCAGATACATCACATGATCACACTGACAGAACCACAGGCACATAGACACAGGCAACAGAGCATGCACAATGTCGGCACTAGTACAGTGTATATCCACCTTTCGCAGCAATGCAGACTGCTATTCTCCCATGGAGACGATCGTAGAGATGCTGGATGTAGTCCTGTGGAACGGCTTGCCATGCCATTTCCACCTGGCGCCTCAGTTGGACCAGCGTTCGTGCTGGACGTGCAGACCGCGTGAGACGACGCTTCATCCAGTCCCAAACATGCTCAATGGGGCACAGATCCGGAGATCTTGCTGGCCAGGGTAGTTGACTTACACCTTCTAGAGCACGTTGGGTGGCACGGGATACATGCGGACGTGCATTGTCCTGTTGGAACAGCAAGTTCCCTTGCCGGTCTAGGAATGGTAGAACGATGGGTTCGATGACGGTTTGGATGTACCGTGCACTATTCAGTGTCCCCTCGACGATCACCAGTGGTGTACGGCCAGTGTAGGAGATCGCTCCCCACACCATGATGCCGGGTGTTGGCCCTGTGTGCCTCGGTCGTATGCAGTCCTGATTGTGGCGCTCACCTGCACGGCGCCAGACACGCATACGACCATCATTGGCACCAAGGCAGAAGCGACTCTCATCGCTGAAGACGACACGTCTCCATTCGTCCCTCCATTCACGCCTGTCGCGACACCACTGGAGGCGGGCTGCACGATGTTGGGGCGTGAGCGGAAGACGGCCTAACGGTATGCGGGACCGTAGCCCAGCTTCATGGAGACGGTTGCGAATGGTCCTCGCCGATACCCCAGGAGCAACAGTGTCCCTAATTTGCTGGGAAGTGGCGGTGCGGTCCCCTACGGCACTGCGTAGGATCCTACGGTCTTGGCGTGCATCCGTGCGTCGCTGCGGTCCGGTCCCAGGTCGACGGGCACATGCACCTTCCGCCGACCACTGGCGACAACATCGATGTACTGTGGAGACCTCACGCCCCACATGTTGAGCAATTCGGCGGTACGTCCACCCAGCCTCCCGCATGCCCACTATACGCCCTCGCTCAAAGTCCGTCAACTGCACATACGGTTCACGTCCACGCTGTCGCGGCATGCTACCAGTGTTAAAGACTGCGATGGAGCTCCGTATGCCACGGCAAACTGGCTGACACTGACGGCGGCGGTGCACAAATGCTGCGCAGCTAGCGCCATTCGACGGCCAACACCGCGGTTCCTGGTGTGTCCGCTGTGCCGTGCGTGTGATCATTGCTTGTACAGCCCTCTCGCAGTGTCCGGAGCAAGTATGGTGGGTCTGACACACCGGTGTCAATGTGTTCTTTTTTCCATTGCCAGGAGTGTATATTGTCCGCTTAGTCGATCGTATGCGACACAACATATTCCACTGACTGACCTTGCAGTAACACTAATATTTCATCTGCCATTTCTTTCTCAGTCTGAGAAATTCGTTGGATTCCTTTATGACGAAATGTCAACTTCGGTCACTGTTGTCGTAAATATAATGCAATGTTTACTTTGTTTATCGTTGCCATTTTTGTGCTTTGTATCAATACCACTAGCACTTTAGCACTGTTGTGAGTTAATCGTCGACTAAGCAGTTCAACTACACTCTGTAGCCTTATTATGGCTCGCCATTGCATACCTCCAGTCCCGTCCCCTGTTGCTATTAGCAGACAATATTTGTGGTTTGCATGGCAGACATGTGGGGTGTCGAATGCCGTAAAAGTTACTGACCTTTTGCGACCTCGCACTCAAGGGGTATCTTGTGAGAGCCCTTGTGTGCCTTGACGGTTTTTCGTCCTGCATTATTGATTCGGTAATTAAATTACTTGGAAGGCTTGGTGTGGAGTAGTTCCAATGATACGACAGTTGTCATGCAAACAGTGCTAGATTTGGCCCTCAGCTGTCCAAGCTCGACTCTCGAGAATGGGATAATTGAAGATAATATGAGAGAGCATTTCACGCGAGGAATTAAATAAGAGAAAGCTTCGTGTAAGATAAGTGATTCATTTTCTGAATGTAGACTACACGAATATGTCAAAACAAATTTCTTTGAAATGTTTGGGACATTAGAAAATTACGAACTAATTTTCACATGCGCTGATTTGCAACTGTGGGTGAAACATGATCCACCAGAAACTAAACATCAGTGAAAACGAAGTGCGTACCCGATGAACCCAGTTCACGTGTCTAGATGAAAGAAGTAATTTTTTCTACTTGCTTTAACAATCGGTGGGTGTACTCGAAGTTGTCCTTACAAATATCAAAACATGCAGGTTTCACAAAAGAGGTGTTGTGCAGAAAGCAAAGTTTAACAAAACGAGCAGAAAAAAGCAAGAGTAGCATGTAGTCTGTGGACTCACCAAACATGCCAGCTTTCTTCAGCAGCTTCTTCTTGGATAGGATCTTCATTGCCTACAACAGAAATAGAACCATGATAAGATTGTACAACACAGAGACTGTGTAAAATGGTTAGAAAGTTTTGCCATTAACGTGTCGAGAGAAGCAAAATGTGGCAAGATATCCTGAAAAGTCTGTTATATGTCAGATAATATTTAATTAAGTATATACTGGACGGTAGAGAAACTTTGCTAATGAATTCTATTCAAAACATGGGTAAGAAAATTATATGGAAAAAAATGAAAAGTGATACATAGAAAAAGGCAGATTCTAGATTTACTGGAAGGACACATCTTCGCGGAGGATATAAATTTCTTCTGTATGCAGGAATGAAAGAGCCTATTCTTAGAGGTATGTCTCTGAAATGATTAAGAAAGGGAATAAATTCCTGCAATTTGTCTGCAGTCAGTAAGAACTTTGGCCAAAAATATAGTCTAGCTGGTCTAATAATTTATAGTTCATCTTTACATTTTATCTCATAGCTTGGCTACTGCCATCATAAGATCCCATCTAAGAAATATTTAAATGAAGTTAACTGTCAATGTGAAATCGTAAGATATTCATATACAAGTAACATAATTCTCAAAGCATTTAAGGGGAAACAATATCTCCACACTGGCAGTACTTCAGGGAAACACAGACATTTTTCCTTCTGCTATTTCTGTTTCGAGCTATATTTCACGAAAATATTGTGTGGGGTTTCACATCAATGCATGCATAGTTCTGCAAAGCAATATGACGTTAGACCACAGTCAACAATGCCAAATGAAGGAATACCTCAAAACCTTGCAAACTGACAACGCGTCCTGATATAATCGAAAATCAGACATAAAATACCACAACTGATTTTATGTTATTTAAATGAAACGAAACGCGTTTCAAAAATACGCACTTTCTTATAGTTACAAAGGCGGATTTAAAATAGTTTCAGTGATTATTAATCAACTACACACAAATAAATAACTAAATGTTGAGTTTCTGAAACGGAAATCAAAAACGAAAACTTGAATCTCGGAGTCAGCTGGGTCACTAGGTGCCATTCTGTGGTGTTGACAGATAAGTCTCGATTATTTCCGTGGTCTCGTTTACGTTTTTGGTCTCGATTCTGTTTGTGGCGTCCAGACAGACGTTGATGTACTCGTTTACAGATTGAGGATTCTAAATTCACCACAGCAGACATGCAATCAGGACCGTAAAATTATCTTGCATATCAAAAGTTGTGGTACACAGACGAAAAGTTTTGATTTGTAGGTGGAAACACACAGACTGACGACGAGAAAAATAAGAAAAAGAACCCTGCTATAGGGGCGCCACACTTGATTTCTTTATGCTGTTTTCATTGTTCTATAGATTTATTATTAGACTGTATGCTAACTTTAGAAATAGATAAGGCAGCTATTGTTCCACCAAAACGGAAATAAAACCACAACACCAGCAATGCTATTTCCACTAATACGCCGAGTCACTTTTAATTTTAATGGTACACAGACAAACACGAAAAGCCTCACAGCCAACTCAACATAAACAAAAACACAAACCGACAGCCAAAACCACCTTAGATGTTTTATCACTCTAATAAGTAGTCACTGATGTCATTCAAGGAGTAGGTATCGCAATGGTATGATTTCATACGGCATGGTTCGCCATAATTGTATTCATTCTAAAAAGTAAATGAGAATCGTTTATTTGCACATTTTAGATTTAGTTTAGATAAGACAAACTCCAGTTTGCATCTAATAAAGCGACTAGAAACCGCGTAAATTTAGAAACTTACCAAAAAGTTTTCGTTCCACTTCCATGCAGCCGAAATCTTTACATTATCATTAATTTGGTTAACAGATGTGTACTTCATCACTTTCAGTCAGTACACCATAAAAAAGACAAAAACACGCCGACTCCACAATAAACAAAACACCCACAAAAGAATCACCACAAAACGAACATCCATACCCGCAAGTTACGGCAACTGTGTTCGTAACAGTTTACTTCTGTGATGAATGTAAGAGAAGAACCAGAAATGGACGCAGTGTGCAATACTGAAGCCTTACGTTTTTGTAATTAAGTTTGGTGAAATGACAATCACTTGTCTAATGTTGGCCGAAATCAATGCTTACTATTGTTTACGCCCACAAAACTATAAATAACAGAAACACAAATCTCTCTTTGGTTCGGTAAGAGAGAAGTAAAGTTTTGTATTAGGTATTGCATGGACTGCCAGCTTCGGTTAACAAACTCAGAACACGACGTGACTTCGATACGTGCGACGGGTATTCTGATATCTTGCATCCAGCGATATGCAGCCAAGACCAGAGACGACAAAAGGAAAAGTGTATAGACTGCTTTGAGGAGGGAGAGGGAATGAATGTCTAGAAAACTAGGTACGTGTTGTTTGAGCTAAAAAATCAGAAATGGCACTAGTAGGCAGATTTCCCGATATCGAAATGTGTTTGCCCAAAAAGTTCCCTGAGGTTCTTTTTTCTCCAAATGTTTTCCAAACCATATATTTTTGCCCAAAATTGCGAAAGAAACCCAATTTAAAGTCTCTGCTCTCTTGAAAGGTCGCAGGATGTAGGGAAACTACTGGATAACAACGGGACAGATTTTGTAACTGTTGAAGGCAGCCTAAACGTCCGGCGGTATATAAACTGGTGTCCAAAATTAAAACAAGAAACCGCTATTTGCTTGTCTACTGTCTAATTCACGGTATAATCATTCAAAATGTCAACAGATGTCCGTACAGTCGTGTTTTGCACGGAAGATGGCATTCCGGTAAACTGACAACCACGTCAACGATGACGTCACGGCACCTATCAAACGGGGTAGTGTTTGCCGGCTAGTGCCATATCCACAATTGATATGTACACAGTCACAGGCGGTGCAGTATGGTAGAAAGAAGACACCTACCAAATTCTATGCGGTGGAGGGCCAAGAGAAAAACGAAAGCAGGACAGTAGCAAACTGACACGGCCCGATGGCTTAATGTGAATCGTTCTGTTGTTTCTCTGAGGTAGTGACAACTTATCGAGACCGAAACTGTATCCCGAAGACCAGGGCAGGGCCGACCACGCGTGATATCAATAAAAGAGGAGCGTTATTTGACACTAACGGCACGACGGTACCGCCTTATTACTGCACGGCGACTGACATTTGACCTCTTAGCATCCATTGGACGTGTCGTATCGAGACACACGGTGTAGAGAAGGCTTCGGTAGAGTAGCCTTTATCGTCGGAGACCTTCTGTATGTGTACCTTTGATGCATCTTCACAGAATGGAACGTGTACAGTCGTCCACATTCCACGTGGACAATCGAATACTGGGTCGATATTCATTTCGCAGGTGAGTCCCGATTTGGTCTGGAGAGTGATTCTCGACGGATTCGCATTTGGAGGACCACAGGACACAATTTCGGAATCCAAACATTGTGGAAAGAGACTGGTTTAGAGAAGGACCATTAATGGTGCGGGCAGGGATTATGTTGACCATTCGAACACCTCTTCATGAAATTGTACCGGTAAATCGGCAAGGTTTAACTGCTGTCAGGTATCTTGATGAGATCTTGGGACTTAATGCGCGGTCGTCGCGAGGTGGTGTGGGTCCAGAATTCCTATTGATGGACGATAATGCTCGACGTCATAAAGCACAGGTGATTGATGTTTTCTTGAAAACGGAGGATAATGCATGCACGGCGAGCCCTGCTCGCTCTTCGGATTTTAAGGCCATAGATCATGCTTCGAATGCACTAGGGAGACAGTCTGCATCACGTTAGCATCCACCAACCATTCTCCAAGACTTGCGGACAGCTCTGCCGGAGAAATGGGCTTTATTGCCTCAACATGAGACCGATGACATCACTCAAAGCATGTCCCGTCGTTGCCAAGCGTTTATTGCTGCCAGAGGTGGTCACACTCAATGCTGAGCACATTAAACAATTGCCGCTTGTCGCTTTGATTTGCTGCCATATCATTCATAATCAGTGTACCAAACGGCATATAGCAGCAACATACTGCATGACTACACACTTCAGTTCACACGAAAAAGTCTAGATCAATGTACGGATTCCTGACATATTTGCCCAGTCCCCTGATTTGTCATCCAGAGAGCACGCCTGGGACGTGATGGGAAGACATATTTATTACTGTCATACTAGGCTGTAGCCATTAGCCTTCACGAACTGACACAGCTTGTGTTTCAAACTTGGCAAGAAATTTTCTAGACAACATTCCTAAACTGTTTGTTCCCTTACATATGGGGAATGCAATTGATGCCGATGTTTATGAAGAAAATTAATTCCGAATGGAATGAAAGCTGATTCATTTAGTACTTATCATGTGATAAACAACTCGACGAAGTTTGGTAAATGGTATTTCATGGTGTAACATGCCTATTTCCGTCAGTGCGGTGAAGATACGTGCTTGGAGCTCTCGCGGTCACTCTCCTTTTACTGGATTACCTCACGGTACAGCGATCTCTTCCGTGTCGCAATTTCAGAGTACCACATTGCTCCGGGCGGACACAGAACAATGGAAGCGCGGCTGCGAATGTGGGTCACAGCCTCGTTACCCAGACAATGTCACTGCGCAATCAAATTAATGCAGGAGCGGCATATATCTGTCTGTGGCCTGAAAATCGCGGACGACGCACGCGGAAAGTGAACAGAGCGCCTCGGCCGACGCAATTAACGCAATAAAATCGGTGAAGCGGCATTTGGCATTGCGGAGCTTATTTGCAGCGGATCGAAACACATCTACCGAGTTAGACACACATGCGCGACGACGGTGTAGCTGCTTCCTGTTTACGTCAAACACGAAAGGCGAACACGAGCTTAACGCAGATGAAGCTGGAAGCCAAATATTGATCACCTCGCCTGTTGATGAAAGTCAACATCGCTTTCAGTTGCTGTTTCTGATTTGTGCTCCTGCTGCTCCGACTAATTCCGCGTGAGACCCATGGGTCTGAGGTGAACTGCTTTTCTCCATCAACTATCCTCGACAATATTCGTCCAGGGCAGTTTGTGTCGTTCATTTCTTTACTTCTACCCAGCTGTGAACTACGTCTGTATTCTTAACCCTCCAATGGTTCGAGTAAAAAGGGTGATGCTCGCTCCAGCGATACTTTGTTTCCTCTCTAACGCTGGATACAATGGTTTTACTTTCCTTTCTCGCCTATCTATTCCTTTGTCATCGTTGCGTAAATAAATAATTGGTCAGTCGTTCCGTTAATCAATTTCCTTCAGGCCCTACCTGAGACTGAATAATGTTTTGCGTTAGATATCACCCCTGTTACCGCTTACGTAGTTGAGATTTCTTTACTAGCGTTCATTGGCCTTTAAAGTACGGAATCTGTAAAGGTGAATGACCCATGGTCCGAGGACTTCGTGATAAGAACTGAAACTCATATTCTAGAAGAACATTACTGAAACTTCGATCTCCGTAGTACGGATCGAGATTATCAAGAATGCTATCGAACAGATTTAAAGGGTCGAGACTATGTTATTTTACTGTTTCGAATACCCGTCCATCATAGTTTTTATGTGTGAGGCGCACTTTCGGAAATATTTTTTTTTTTAACAATCCTGTCCAGAGCAGCAGTTTTCTATGTGGAATCAGAGAAAAACGCAGTAAAACTACTTAGTCTCATGAAAATATTTTGCATTCCTGTGTAAAGGATACGGGGTGAGAAAGCTCTACCATTAACCTATGAGCAGCAAGAGAGTGCACGAACGTTGCGTCAGGTTATTTGTCTTTGCTGTCTTCTGAAGGCCATTCAGTTCTCCCGTTAACACAGCGGTATTATCTTGGTGTCCTCTCAAGGATGCTACAAGCCTGAGCGATAAATATGAAGACACGTGAGTTGCCCAATCATCACGGTCTCCCTCTCGACTTAATATCCAGAGGAAAGGCAAGCCAATACGTCTGGTATCACTTCGGTTGCAGGAGCTGCCGGAAGGGGACGTAGTGCGCCTTCCTACCGCCTTTGGGGCCCCACTCCGGATTTTCTTTCAGGGTTTTCTCCCTTAGCCTTCATCCCTCCCGAGACCAACCACAAGGCAGTGGTGTGTTAAGGTAATTAGAGAAAGAGAAGGAATGGTAACTGAGGAGAGGGTAGGGAATAGGAAATATAGGATATATAGGATATAAGACGGGTCGTTGTGAGGCACACTTTGTCTGGCTCCTCTGCTGAGACCTGCCCGGCAAGGTTCCTTGGAGCACACAAACTCTCCCGCCCACACGGAGAAATCAATTTGAGCAACTGTCAGAAAAACAGCTCCTCTGAAGTCCAAGACGGGTGGTCATTACTGATGAAGGCAAACAAATGGAACGCTGGGTTGAACACTACCTCCAGTTGTATGCAGCCGAGAATGAAGTTAGCAAGGATGCATGTGACGCCATCAAACAAATGCCAGTTATGGAAGAACTAGATGCAATGCCTACTATGGAAGAACTTAGTAGAGAAATAGATTCTCTTGCTAACGGAAAGGCCGCAGGTGAAGATGGGATCCCTGCAGAGGTTATTAAATATAACACCTCTGTTCTTCTCAAACATTTATATTTAATTATCACAACCAGCTGGGAAGAAGGTTATGTCCCGATGAGTATGCGGAATTCGAGGATAGTTACTCTATATAAACAGAAAGGGAACAGAAGTGACTGTAACAATTACCGAGGCATTTCATTACTAAGTGTAGCCGGGAAAGCTTATGCAAGAGTCATCCTAATGCGATTACAAATCTTAGCTTCCAGAATCTACCCAGAATCTCAGTATGGCTTCAGGCCCGGCCGATCAACCGTAGATATGATCTTCTCCTTAAGACAGCTACAAGAGAAATGTCGTGAGCAGCAGAGGCCACTTTATATTGCTTTCATTGAGCTTGTTAAAGCGTTTGATTTAGTGAGCAGAAATGGGCTTTTCAAACTGTTGCAGAAGATTGGATACCCACCTAAACTACTACAGATAATTGTCTCTTTCCATGAGAAAACACAAGCAACAATCTGCTTCAACGGTAAAACATCAGAAGCATTCCCTGTCAATAGCGGTGTGAAACAGGGGTGTGTGTGTGTGTGTGTGTGTGTGTGTTAGCTCCTATATTATTTGGGATTTTCTTTTCCCTTCTGCTCAGATTTGCCTTTGAAGACTGTGAGGAGGGAGTGTATCTACATACGAAGTCTGATGGAAATCTTTTCAACATTGCTCGCCTCAAGGCCAAGACAAAAGTAAATACAGTTGTTATCCGTGAGTTGTTATATGCGGACGATGCAACTCTAGTAGCGAACACAGAAGATGAGCTGCAGTATATAATCAACAAATTATCAAATGCCTGTGAAAAATTTGGTCTATTCATCAGCCTTCAAAAGACTAAGATCATGGCGCAGATCACTATCAACCTTCCATCTATCAGCATTGATGGCAATCCTCTCCAGGTAGTTGATGACTTTACCTACTTGGGATCCACAATATGTAGCAACTTGTCCATGGATACTGAAATTACTAACAGAATCGCAAAGGCATCATCTGTCATGGCTAGATTGGAAAACAGAGTATGGAACAAATGACTGCTTACCACAAAAACTAAATTAAAAGTCTACAACGCTTGTGTTATAAGCACCCTTCTCTATAGCTGTGAGACATGGACAACTCTTTCTAGGCATGAATCTCGACTCAACAGTTTCCATCTTCGCTGTCTCCGGAAGATCCTTCAGATCGCTTGGAGAGATAGAGTACCCAACACGGAAGTCTTTCATCGTGCAAGCACAACCAGCATCTTTGCACTCCTGAGTCATCGACGTCTAAGAAGGTTGGGACATGTTAGGCGCATGGATCCTGAACGGATACCGAAACAGCTGCTGTACGGAGAACTTCAGGAGGGTGTGAGGCCAGTGGGACGACCGCATCTTCGTTTCAAGGATGTCTGCAAGAGAGACCTGACCAAGACCAGAATCAATCCAAGTCGCTGGGAAAGCATTGCAGACGACCGTGTCAAGTGGCGAGTAACTGAGCGGAACGGCGTCAAGCTCTCAGAGGACGAACGCACACAGGAACAAATCAGGAAGAGGACAAAGCGAAGAGAAAGAGCGGCTTATGTTGGAAGTCCCTCAAATTTCACATGTCCAAACTGCAGTAGGGACTGCCACTCTCGAGTGGGACGCTTTAGCCACAGCAGACGCTGCAGACTCTGAACCAAGCATGCTACACTACCATCCCTCAAGGATGGACGGATGCCATTATTATCTTGGTACGTACTATTAGTTCTGAACCACATTCATAGTTTTTGATTGTAAGCTAGACATGATTTTTCCAGAGCAGTTGGGCTACGGCTTACACCAGTATCAGTGAAACCAACAAATCTTTCTTGAACTTCACCACTAACATACACATACAACAGTACAGTAAAAAGTTGAGAGTGCTTCGATACGTCGCTGGTTTCATCCCCAATGATAGCCATGAAGTGTGCATTACTTATCTCTTTCTTAATTTCTTTCGGTAGAGCTGTAGCATTTGAATCTATTAGGTCATTTTGAATGTGGCTGGATAGTTCAGAGAACACTCTTGCCATCTGTAGACGGTGGCGCCAACGTTTAGTAGTACTTTCTTAACAAGAAAACCAATTCAACATAGTTTCCACGATTTGTGGAATGTTCATTTTCTGCGTGACCCTGTAATGGAAGTTCTTTCTGAGCGATACAGATAACTACGTCAATGAAACATTGGATTACTTTCCTGATTTGCATTACAATTACGTTGTGTTCAAGGATGTCTACCATCCTCAGCTGATCCAATTGGAAATCAGTTATTGCGGTACCAAAACGAATGAAAAAAATTTCTTCCTTTACATGCGACTGTGCCTGCTCAGGACTATTTGCACCTTTTATAAGGTTATTCAAGTCGTCGAATCCTAAGGAGGATCGTTCACTATTTTCGTTTGAAAGAAGAAAAGAGCATGCATGGCCAACAATATAATTTTGACTTCTTTATACTTCCAGATGACCACTTTATTTTATTATAGTATTCGGCATTGAAAAGTCGACCATATCTTTTTGTTATCATTTTTGTATTTGGCAATGGAGAAGGCGATCTTCCGCGGGCCAGTATCTTTTTCTTCTCTTCAAAGGACTGCGTTCCAAAAGCCCGGATAAGAAGAATGTCTAATATGCTTCCGCACTCTTGCAGCATTGGTCTTGCTTTTCTCGGTGGCAGTCACCTTCATTTGCAGAACGAAACATGGCCGTTCATTTCCTCCCCGCTTCTGAGCGGCTACGACTAAATAGATAGAATTAACTTCCAGCCAAGTCGTGGTTTAATTACATATTTATATTAACTGATAGTTTTATGTATTTTAAGCTTGCGGAATATTACTCTAGTTCTTTGGTAATGAAAACCCACAAAAGTAAAGATTATTCACACAGCTGCCGATAACTGCAAACGCTGGAATTGCTTGAGAAAACTCGTTGCGTAGATCCGAATGGAGTCGGGTTCCTCCGAGGTGCTTCGGAAAAACAGCGCAACGCTACTGACGGTACATCAACGAAGTTGTCGCGCTAGACTGTCGGAATACAACAGAAATGCTACGTGTATTACAAAGTGATTCTTGGTAAGCTGTTATTGCTTATTGTTTATTTTCCTGAGAAGATCTTCGAACGCACTGCAAGAATTATAACGTTAAAACATACGACAGTACAACAGTATTACATATAATACTGTACTCGGAAACAGATTTAAGTGTACACCAAGGTAAATGAATGATATAATTATTCCTGAGTAAAATGTAAAGAAATGATTCATGCCCGCCGGCCATGGTGGCCGAGCGGTTCTAGGCGCTACAGTCTGGAGCCGCTCGACCGCTACGGTCGCAGGTTCGAATCCTGCCTCGGGCATGGATGTGTGTGATGTCCTTAGGTTAGTTAGGTTTAAGTAGTTCTAAGTTATAGAGGACTGATGACCTCAGCAGTTAAGTCCAATAGTGCTGAGAGCCATTTGAACCATTTGATTCATGCCCTTCGTTTCATGGAATGAGCACCACTGCACCTGGTATTGATCAGACGATGAAGAAACCAGAGATCGTAGAATTTTTTAATAGCATCAGAGCAGAACGTGTTTCAGGAAATAATATAGCATACTCTGTTCCAAGGAGTACACGATGCTGGCCACTTCACATGTTTTATAGAATTTTGGACTAGACAGCGATAAATAGTTTTATTCTTTCCTCAATTGCATCAGCTTCAGCTTCAGCACACATGCAACGGCGCCTACAGAAAAATTTGCCACTTGGACCAGTCGGTGAGTGTAACATTAATTCTGGGAACGAAGAGATCAAAGGATCCCCAAGAGAAAGAACAAAGGCCCACATAACTGCATAAACAAGCAACTTCTCATTTGTGCTCGAGAGACACACAAAAATCAAATGGCTCCGAGCACTATGGGACTTAACATCTGAGGTCATCAGTCCCCTAGATTTAGAACTACTTAAACCTAAATAACCTAAGGACATCACACACATTCATGCCCGAGGCAGGATTCGAACCTGCGACTGTAGAAGCAGCGCTAATCCGGACTAGAGACACAGACATAGAAGTGAAAACAGCTTGTGTGAAATGTGGTTGGCCTGCATGCAGTGACCATACAAAAGGAACGTTAGGGGTTTCGCGGTGATACGTACTTATAAAACTCGCTTCGGGTTGCATCTGCGTCAAGAGGTTTAAAATCCATGAGCTTTCGGCCGAGTATCCCTCGGCCACTTGTGACTGCCTTTTGGATTTTTTTTCTTAATTTTTATTTTATCCCCGCCACCCTGTCAGCGTCTTTGGGTTGTTGCTACCGTCCTTAGCTAGCCATGCTGCCTTCTGTGAAGTCATTTATTTTATCCCAGCCACCCTGTCAGCGTCTTTGGGTTGTTGCTACCGTCCTTAGCTAGCCATGCTGCCTTCTGTGAAGTCATTGGTGCCGGCTACAGCGCCGTTATAAGGTAATGTTTTCGTCGCGCGCCCCGTTCAGAACTTCCGATGGCCGGGACTCAAGCCGTGCTTACCTGCAGGCCACCGTCTTTATTGAGGACGCCGTCAAAAATTTTTGTCTTGATCGCTTCTTTTATGACGCTGCCCGAGAATCTATTAGTTCGGTCATAACAGATGTCTTGTCAAAGCAATACAATGTCCATTTTCTAGAGCATGCTCTGCTGCCGCTGATATCTCAGAGTACCGAAGGCGAAAACCTCTTTTGTGTTATAGTGATTAAAATTCTTCTGGGTATTATGCCACGACATTGCTAAAAACTAACAACAATAATAAACTAAAACCGACGTTTCGGCCGAATTGCAACGGCCTTCCTCAGGGCACGACTGGTTTTGCATGGGATAGGTGCCTCTATTTATTACAGACTATCGATGTCTGACGTCACTGTTGTAAAACTTTTAATCGGCCCTGTAATTTGATTGGGTAGTCATGACGTAAGGGTAGATGGAAAGAAAGAGGCTATTTGTGGATGTCCATGTCGTCAACGATTGGTAGCTGTCCGCCAATCAGCGTTCGGCTTCTGGTCGGCAAGTTTTCCTCCTGGTGTGCGCGGAAGTGGACTGACAGTTGCTCTACAGCTGTTTGTGCAGATACGTCAGTGTCCCGTGTAGCTTCTGACCCGCGGACCGTTGGACTGGGATGGCCGGCAGCCAGGACGCCGGGAGTTTGTAGCCATCTTCTCTGTTGATGTTCTCAGGCTGTTTAATAATTTCGATCGCCTCCCGTATTTTGCGTTCTAACATCCACGATTCTTTCGCCAGTACTCGAGATTCCTTGGAACCTGATAGGTTGTCCAAAGTCACGGTGGTGTTCCATTATCGCCGATTTATTATGCTGTTGTAATCGTACATAGCGTTCGTGTTCTGCTACTCGTAAGCTGACAGGTCTCCCTGTTTCTCCAATGTAGGCCGCTCCGCACTCACACCGTAGTACGTAACCACCTGCAGTGTTTAGATTGTTGATTACATCCTTGGTGGAACCTATCGTTTCGTGGATCCTGTGATTACTTCGAAAAATCGGTTTGAAACCTCGTCGGCGAAGGACGTTGCCTAGCCGTTCACTGCAGCCTTTTACGTATGGTAAGTGTACCAGTGGAAGCTTGGCTTCTTTGTCTTCTTCTCGTGTTCTGCTCCCTTTGGTTTTAGCTACCTTGCTTATGATTTTGTCATCATATTTCTTTTGTGTTATACGCAGTAGCACGCGCAGTCCGTCCACCATAAAACTGTCCACCCCCAGACGGTGTTTTATATACTCCTGGCCTTCTGAGGCCTGCATCGTCTTTCAAAGGTCTTCAGGGCTCCAGCAAAAATTCAACAACCCACGAGGTCTGCGAAAGACGGTGTAGGCCTCAGGACGCCAGGCGTATATGCAATGCCGTGTCGTTGTGGACTGTTTTATATCGGATAGACTGTGCATGCTATTGAACAGCCCTGTGTAGAACACGGGATATTTTTTCGCTTCTGATACCCTGAGAAATCAGCGGTAGCAGAGCATGTTCTAGAAAAGACATATCGTATTGGATTCGACGAGACACCTGTTTCTACAGGGACTAATAATTTCTGCGACAGTGTCATAAAAGAAGCGATCGAGATCAACATTAGTGGCAACATTCTCAGTAAATACGGCGGCCTGAAGCTATGCACAACTTGTGACTCAACCATTGGAGGGCTGAAGCGAGCGATCCGGGCGCGTAACGAAAACGTTGCCTTATATGGCGCCGGATCTAGTACCAGCGGCGTCTAAGAAGCGTGTGCGGATGCGTAAAGACGGTAGCAGCAATCAAAAGACTTGACAATGACCGAGGGCTACTCGGCCGAAAGCTCGTGGATTTTAAACAACTTAACGTGACTGGAAGCCCCAGAGAATTTTATCATAGAAAAGAAAGTCGTATATCTTGTTTCTCATAAAGCACAATTGTTCTAGTAATCGTTATTAAATTTCTCTAAGTGTTAATATGTTAATAAGAATGTTAACACATAACACTGGACCAATTTTCACTTAACAAGTTTTGTAATGTTGCAGTGAATTGCAAAATAAAACTCAAGGGTGACATTACATGCCATACCATACATTTCCACAGTGGAGGGTTAATGAACTAGTGGGAAATATGTGTGCCCAAAAATTTACTGAACTGGCCATTACAATTATTATACCATAAAAGATAGAAAAAATAAAATTTATCTTACTGTGCATATGAAGCACAGTAGAAAGGATACATGGTTAAATCTACAGATGATTGGGGACTATAAAGACTGGCAGCGATAATGACTTTAACCTGGCTGACCATCAAGTCGAACTGAGCTTCAACGGAAGACACATATGTATCATTCCATGCTTATTCAACTCTATGCCACAGATGAACAGTCTTAGTGACCGGCGTGTGGAACTATGCGAGTCTCTTGGCTCATGACCAGACGTTTTCAGCTCCTGAGAGAACCAACCCAGCATTTGCCTGCAGTGCATGGAAACGTAAATCAGGATGGCCAAACGCGTCTGAACCGTTGTCTTCCCGGATGTGTGTCCAGTGTGCTAATCACTGCACCACCCCACTCGGTACAGAACTAGGACACGTCTGTATAATCAACGTGGTGACACTCCTCTTTTAGTGTTCTCGTTCGGTGAACGACTGAGGACGTGCCTCAAGGGAAGCTGCAACAATGGTTGCCTCGCTGACGATCCATGGTGTTCCATACGTTGCCTCATCGTCCGTGTGGATACTTGTCTTCGGGCGACCAAGCCTGTTTCATCACTAACGAATCGTGACTTGGCCGTACGGTCCTAAATGTTCGAGTGAATAGTATGTTTGTCCTTTCCTGTCCTAGACGTGTGGTGTTGTTGAGGAATTTTTTAAGGGACTGAAGGCATGATAATCGCGTGGGGAGAGATGAGGACTGCAGGGCTGCGCTCGAGCCTCTTGTCTGTCATGGATAAGGCTGGCCTCCCAGGTTGACCGACGCCTTGTGTCGAACTGCGACCAGCACAGAATTGGCGCACCATTCCACAACAGTGGTTTCCTAGAAGCATGCTGTTCCTTGTACATTCTTCGTCCTCAGATATCTACCAGTGTTTGTCCTTTAGCAGCCAACAAAAGAATAATGTTATTATTCGGTACGCAATATGCTTTTTTTACTGTTTAATACACGAAGTATACACATGTGTGTACCTTAAATATATTACAAAGTATAAAAAATAAAAATGAAAACAGTGATAATTGAGAATGTAATTATGTTTAACAACAAAACACACGATGAAAATATTTTCCTTATTAATTTCATCACCAGCACTGAAGAGGTTAAGTAGATATCTCATCAGACAACATATGTACCAGCCCAGAACCATTTTCCAATTACACTTGGAGATACGATGCACTCAACATACATTCTGGAGAACACCGGTTCAAATTCCATCAGTCCTACCCGACTCAGATTTTTTGTGTCTATCCTAAACCGCGTAAGATAAATGTTCTTTTGAAAACCATATGGCCTATTTCATTTCCTCCTTATCGCCAATCTAAGTTTACACCTTGTCTCTAATGCCTTCGTCGTCAACAGGACGCTAATCCCTAATCTACCCTTCTTTCTTTCCGGACAGTTCACTCTCTCCTGGTTTGCTAGAACAGAATTCCAGCCGCCAAGCCGGAACGTCTGTGCACGTTTTGACTCGATTATTTCTCACCGTCCACTGGGAGCCATTCGTCCAATTGCAGAACCTCATAAATTCCACTCCCACTCACTCTCCTCGCCCCCCCCCCCCCCCCAGCTCCAGTGGCGAAGCGCCGCACCCGACGAAACGAACAAAGGGAACCGGAGCGTCGGGTCGCAGCGACGGAAACTTCTGCGAGACCGACGCACTACTTCTGGGCCGAGCGAAAACGGCTCCTTTTACGGAAGACAATAGCAGAAATTTCCCGTTGTCTCTATGGGCCGCCGCTATTCTTCGTGAAATCTAATTCATGATTTCCTGTTCCGTGCTAGTAGCTTCATTCAAAAACAGCATCCTAATTGATTTGTTCTATATTTTGTGGTCTCTCTCTGTCCCTCTGCCTGTCTCTCTAAAGTCATAGAATTTATTACCTGGCATCTTGATGTGTATGTTTTATCGTGTCCCTTCTTCCAGCTGGTGTTTCCGCGTATTCATATCTCTGCCAGTTCTCCCGAGTATCACAACATTTTTTCAAAATTAAAAAATTTCTACTTTTTATTTACTATTAAAAACAGTCTTGATCACGATTTATTTATTAAGGTGACCGGTTTCGACGACTACTGTGGTCATCTTCAGACCCTTGAGTAGGAACGTCTTTCTGCTGGAGTGATTCCCCAGCAGAAAGAGGTTCCTACTCAATGGTCTGAAGATGACCACAGTAGTGGTCGAAACCGGTCACCTTAATAAATAAATCTTGATCAAGACTGTTTTTAATAGTAAATATTTGTAACTCATTGATCACTGCTACTCTCATAATGTATTCAAAAGTAATTAAAAAATTTCACCTCTGAGCTACGAGAATTCTTATCTTATTCGCTTTTCCCACAATCCATGCCCCTCTCAATCCCCCTCCAAGTTAGTGCCAGTACTTGCGTTGAACTGTGTGCTCCGAAACCCTCATGCCTGGACTAAATTGACTCTGTCGTCACATTTGCCACAGACTGCCGTCTATCCTGCTTTAACAGAGATGGCAAGCCTCCGATCCCCGTTTTTCTGTGATGAGGAGTGAAAATCCAGCTCTTTGCCCGCCGTTTCTGGTTGCACAGTCGTTAAACCGCCTTCCACATATCTTCAATAAAATAGAACGCGAACAACGCACTTCGTCGTTTCTGAGATGCCCGTTACATTGGGCGGGGTACAAACACTCAGCTCTTTGTCAGAGTTGGTTGTGCTAGTGTATTTATCCATTCTGTTGTCGAGGAATGCTTTCTTTTCCTGTGCCAGTCTGATTCTTAAAGCCTCCTTGCCTTGCGTGATTTAGTTCCCATGGTAACACTGTCCCAAGTTTCAGTCCCGGTCCAGCATTCAATTTTAATCAGCCAGGAAGTTTTGGAATCCCATGACATCCTTAACTTTTAAATTGGAAAAGATGTAGTAAAGTTTACCGCTAATGTCATACCCGCTGTTACTTAAGACTGCCACGTTTCGTTAAAGTACTGTCCGAGCCAAACCATTTTGATCACCACCCGCTGGGGACTGAAATCTGAATGGCAGCGTTATAAGTATGTGAAGTGCTGAAGAAAGTAAACTGTTCAAAAGAATTAAGGGAGCATGTGTATCAACGTCTGGCATGTTATATGTATTTGATACAGGCCGTAGCTGTGGTCTTACTTACGGCTTGTGGTCTTCGCTTTCAATGTGCGCAACTATTGAAATTATTAGCAATCTGTTGGCACTGTTATGTATTACAGTGTCAGGTGAGCCCTCAGCAGGAATGAGTATCGGTGTCCCAGTGTTTTCTAGTAAGGTAGGCAGATAGCAGTTATTATTTGTGGACTTTGTGTTCAACCATGCAATTCGACATCTTAATGCAGTGCAAGTTGCAAGGGCATTTTGTTGGATTCGAAAAGGAAGGACATTCGACCATTGCTACAGATGCCAATGCCTCTCTATATGCCATCCACAGGTTGTGGACTCGCTACAGGGAGACAAATCAGTACATGAGGCAAGTTGGATAAGGGCGGCGACCCATTGAAGCTCCATGTGAAGACCGATATCTGGTGTCTCCGGGTTAGAGCACTGCAAGACGACCTCAGAATGACCACTTGAGCCGCGGTGTCCGATCACACTGTAATGAACAGGTTACAGGAAAGGGCCTGTTCGAGTTCTCTGACACGATATCATCTTGCAGCTGGCCTTCAGTTCTGCCATGTCAATTGGCATCCTCGTTACTGGCGAAACGTGTCCGTGCTCGTGTGCAGAGACCCGTGGTCAGCGGCACTTGGCAAATGTTGTCCAGGAAATCGACAAATTTCTGAGATTCTATGACATTGCGGGAGGCTTCAGTGTTAACAGCCTTACGGATCTTGTTATTGTCCAAGTTTACCTTACAGTCCGGCTGCACATCGGGCAGATCCTGTTGGACCATGTGATGCCTGCCGCATACAGTGGTGCCGCAGAATACCTTCTCGTGCCAGGGCCTATGTGGCAGGCACCGGCAGGTATGTCGTACGAAGCCTGGAAATTTAAGTACTGGAATGGTCGGCGATGATTCCCGACCCGCTCGTGCATGTGTAGCACAGGCTTACATGTGATCGTGGTCGTCGTGTTACTCCAGACTCTCCAAGGTCTGTAATGGGCTATTCGTAAATGGGAACCGATACAACGGGATCATCTCTGTATACTTATAGGGAGCATACCACGTAGGTTTCAAGCGGTCATAGAGGGCGCACGCGTTATTGAAGCTCTCAAAGCGGAATCAAAAGTCCCCAGGATGCTTGTTTTCATGTCCGACATTTTGGTTCTTTTTATGCAAACGGTAGACAATATGATGATGTGTTTTTTGTGCTTAATTTGAGTAAGATAAAGGTGTATTTGGTAACATTCTAAGGTTCGCATACGCTTTCTGCAATTTTAAATACACTCATGCTCATAAATTAAGGACAACTGCAGAATGTGGTGCCACACAACATGGCACTACACAAAACTGGCGCCAATAGCATAGGCACATACGGAACACACACAACACAGATCTGTAAGTCCACAGTATTGGTTATAATTTGAGAAAACCGTCCCGAAACACATGTGCTACAAAATGCCGCTGTTTCCTGCGCATGTACCCCGACATCAATATGGGATATGATCACCATGCACACGTACACAGGCCGCACAAGGCTTGGCATATTCTGGATGAAATGGTCGAGCAGCAGCTGGGGTATAGCCTCCCATTCTTGCACCAGTGCCTATCGGAGCTCCTGAAGTGTCGTAGGGGTTTGAAGACGTGGACCGATACGTCGACCGAGAGCATCCCAGCCATGCTCGATGGGGTTCTGGAGAACAGGCAGGCCACTCCATTCGCCTGATGTCTTCTGTTTGAAGGTACTCCTCCACGATGGCAGCTCGATGGGGCCGTGCGTTATCATCCATCAGGAGGAAGGTGGGACCCACTGCACCCCTGAAAAGGCGGACATACTGGTGCAAAATGATATCCCGATACACCTGATCTGTTGCAGTTCCTCTGTCAAAGACATGCAGGGGTGTTCGTGCACCAATCAAAATCCCACCCAACACCATCAAACCACGACCTCCATACAGGTCTCTTGCAAGGACATTACGGGGTTGGTACCTAGTTCCTGGTTCACGCCACAAGAAAACCCGGCGAGAATCACTGTTCAGACTATACTCGGACTCGTCCGTGAACATAACTTGAGACCACAGTTCCATTGACCATGTACCGTGTTATTGACACCAGGCTTTACGGGCTCTCCTGTGTCCAGGGGTCAGTGGAATGCACCTTACAGGTCTCCAGGCGAATAAACCATGTCTGTTCAGTCGTACACTGTGTGTCTAGAGACAACTGTTCCAGTGGCTGCGGTAAGGTCCCGAGCAATGCTACCTGCAGTACTCCGTGGCCATCTGCGGGCACTGATGGTGAGATCTCGGTCTTCTTGTGGTGTTGTACACTGAGGACGTCCCATACTGTAGCGCCTGGATTCGTTTCATGTCAGCTGGAATCGTTGCCATAATCTTGAGATCACACTTTGTGGCACACGGAGGCTACGGGCTTCAGTCTGGAACCGCGTGACCGCCGCGGTCGCAGGTTCGAATCCTGCCTCGGGCATGGATGTGTGTGATGTCATTAGGTTAGTTAGGTTTAAGTAGTTCTAAGTTCTAGGGGACTGATGACCACAGATGTTAAGTCCCATAGTACTCAGAGCCATTTGAACCAGTTATTTTTTGCACAAGGAGGGCCCGTGCTTCGACCTCTGTGTGTGACCAGCCTCTAGTCGTCGTAGTATTCTACCCCTCATAACGTCATCAATATGTGTTATTTGTGCCATTTTCAACACAGTCACCATTAGCACGTCTGAAAACGTCTGCACACTTACTCGCTGCACCGTACTCTGACATGTACCGACTCAACTCTGCGTATGTGGACTGCTGCCAGCGCCAAGGTGCGACGACCGCAAGTCAAATGCACCGCATGGTCTTACCCCAAGGTGATTTAAACCCGCAAAGTGCCCACCAGACCATTGTTTCACCATGTATCAGCATTGTCCTAATTTATTAGTACGAGTGTAATTCACATTTACTGTTATAGGACAAAGATGAATGATTACACTGTAGGAGTAGTGAATGAGATTCTCGAGTCTGTGTTCAGTTTTATCTGTGATTGACTTATTAAAGGGCCAGTGTGCAGCACTAAGACATTCTTATTTTAGGCATAGCAGCGAGCAGTTGAGTTTTTCAAGGAATGACATCTGTCATTGTGAATCTGAGAGAAGCTATCTGTAATACTTTATGATGGAGATAAAAATTCATTTAATACTTCCTTGTTCATGTTATTGATTGAGAATGTCTTGGACGAATTTTAACGGTCTGTTTGTTGTCTTTAGCGAAGTACCGCCTATCTCTGTCTGCAAAAGTGATGCAACGAAGTAATCAGGCAGTAACTTTTTATTTCTTTAAACTCAAACACCAATCGACTGAAACATCTAAATAATACAAAGGTCATAGAAATCAAAGAGTAAAGCAGGTTGTCCGTGCCCTCGTCGCTACAGAATAATACTGCGCTTCTCTGTGCATTCAAAGATGTTCTACAGGCGTCTCGCACAGTGTCTTTGTAAAGAGAGAATTTTGTAATTATATTCTTCTTATGATGTTCAGTCCTTTTTCCTATGATCAGAGTTTTATTTTAGAGACAAGATTTTCGTTAAAGTAAAACCCACCTCCATGACTCATAGCAAAGGCTAGAATTTTTATCGTGTATACAATGCACCTTACGCCACGCGAAGTAAGAGTAGATTATTTACCTCTAACTGCTCCATCTACTGATTTGTATTTGCTTTCGAGAACGTCAGTGCTCCACACACAAAAACAGCACGAAGCAAGTCACTTTTATTGAAGGGCCTATCTAACCTTGCATTCTTGTGCAAGAAGCGTGTACTCAGAATTGTCAGGCGTCGTGCTAGTAAGTACATTGATTTTCAGTGAAGAGTGTTGATAATTTCAAATAATTATTTTTTCCGAGTAGAGCAGTAATTTATTTTTTGTGGATATTCTTAGTCTAAAACTGCACTTCACATTACGCTTCGTTCACAACGCGCTTCGGCACTGAATTATAGTTATACAGTTTTCATTGAGCACTCAATTACTTTACTTTGGCATTAAGTTGGATTCGTTTTCTTTATTTTGCATTCCAAGAAGCTCAAAAAATTTATTTCACGTCAAGACAGGGCCAACCAACACTCAGTCTTGTTCAGCACTTTAATACGTTGTCTTGCATGACGGGAAAGATTTTGAAATCAGTGTATTCAGTTCTTTCACATACAGTCATGAATTGTAACAGCAAGCTTACACATGCCGACCGGTTTCACCTAGGATAGTCCTCTGGTTTTTCTGTGATCACGTAGTTAGATATCAACTCAGGTTCTCTAAAGCTAATTAGCGCTACGTCTGTATGTACTAACATTTGTATTTTCTGTTTGAGTTACTGCAATTACATGATCATATTTGTGTGTGATTGTGTGTGAACTTTTCCCGGGTTCGATTCCCGGCGGGGTCAGGGATTTTCTCTGCCTCGTGATGGCTGGGTGTTGTGTGCTGTCCTTAGGTTAGTTAGGTTTAAGTAGTTCTAAGTTCTAGGGGACTTATGACCACAGCAGTTGAGTCCCATAGTGCTCAGAGCCATTTGAATTTTTTTGTGTGTGAACTTTTTCTGCTCTTTCTGCAAAAATATTGGGCGCGAGGATTTTTTCTTTGTGTTATGGAGACAATAGTTCAAGCTGTGTGAACTGTTTCAGTGTGAGCTAGATTTTTCGCAGGTATTTCTGCTACGTAAAGTAATTTGTTACTTTCGTTTATTTAGCTACAAATAGAAATTTTGTTTGGTAATTCAGTTTCTACATTTGAACATTATGGCTAGCAACACAATATTTTGTCGTGCTACTACTGTAGATCTCAGACCATATCACGAAGTAATGACGGAATTTTAACGAAACAGAAGAAGCACAACAGCCGTTACACAGAATAATTTATTTGAGATTTCAGAGAATGCAAATAACTGTCCAACACAGATGGGTTCTTTATTACGAAATGCCAGAGAACATATTTCCAACAGTGAACAAGAAATTTCACTTACTGAAACAGTTGATTCAGGTTTTGCTTCCTTTTCTCTTAATCAAGCGTTACACGAGGCAGTATCTGTTACTGACAGTACACACACAGTCGTTGAAAACCCAGTAAACATGAACGCGGAAATCAATAATTTAGCTTTGTTAGAGTTGCTACTAAAAATGAAAAACATCACTTGAACAGCTTCAGAAAATAGACAAAACACTAGAACAGAACAATTACAGAAAATGGACAAAACAAGTTGTATGTCTGCAACTACGGGAAAAGACGACAAAGAAAGAAGGAAGACAGCACGTAATAGGCAATACACAAAATCAATTAGGAGGCTTAAGGCCACGCTATGCAGCCTTGATACTGAACAAAATAACTTAAAAACTATACAACGATAACGTGAAGTAAATACTAACACAAAATTAACCGACACAAGTTTAAACTGTGACACAAATTCACGCAGTGGTAAAGCAGAACAATTGTCCAAAGAAAACACAGTAATATCCTGTACCAACACAGCTCATGGAGAGAAAAAAGTCGAATATCTTGATATTCCAAACCGTGAAGAACACGAACAAATACATATCATTTCAAATAACAGAAGCAGAAACTCAGATAACATTTTATTAGTTTGTTCCGCACATACAGACAAATTTAAAGCTTTGGAACAGCTTATAGACGATCAGCTAACAAGTAGTGAAAGGAAATTTAAGTGCGATGATTTTGGCCACTCTTCTATATATTTTGCCACTATCTGTGTTGGTATGTATTCAAAGCAATTAGGTGATTTTCAGCGAGAATATAGTTTCTACTCGCAACTGCAACATGAACGGGCTTCGTGGCATACGAAAGAAATTTTGTGGATACAGAAAGGTGACAGTTACCATTGCAAATATTTTCATATGGTCTACTTTGGTGATTATTTCCTTGTACAAAAATGCATTTACACACAAGACAGTGAACATACGACGCGCTGTATAACTGAGCACTGGAGCCAAACTTTCATATCAGCGCACACTCCGCGGCAGAGCGAAAATCTCATTCTGGAAACATCCCCCAGGCTGTGGCTAAGCCATGTCTTCGCAATATCCTTTCTTTCAGGAGTGCTAGTTCCGCGAGGTTCGCAGGAGAGCTTCTGTAAAGTTTGGAAGGTAGGAGTCGAGGTACTGGCAGAAGTAAAGCTGTGAGGACGGGGCGTGAGTCTTGCTGGGGTAGCTCAGTTGGTAGAGCACTTGCCCGCGAAAGGCAAAGGTCCCGAGTTCGAGTCTCGGTTCGGCACACAGTTTTAATCTGCCAGGAAGTTTCATATCAGCGCACACTCCGCTGCAGAGGGAAAATCTCATTCTGGCACGATACATTTGTTTGTTTGTCCTCCACCTTTGGTGCATGTACCTTCTTCCTCTTAAGTTGCGTTTATGCTTTTCATGTAATTTTTTTTATTACATCTGTTCCTATGTTTAACAAATCAGTTGTTACTTATGAGTAACGAGCATTTTCTATTATTGTGTGCATACTAGTTTTTCGTGTAGATTTTCATGACCATTTGTTGCTCCTCTTGTTAACTTTACCTTGTATCTGGCATATAATATTGCATAATTCCTCCTACATGTAGATGTTTTCTGACCATAATGACCACTGTAATAAAAAATATTGGTGTTTTGTACATAAGGTTCATCTTATATTTTCATCCAATGCTCCTTACTATTTCAAATATTTGCTAGGTATGAGGTCATTTCTTAGAGACACAGTGCGGCATGTGCAGTTTAGATAGTCTATTTGTAATGTAAATCACAACTTCAATAAAGTAGCCAGGGATTTAACTAAGTTTTACACACATTAAAGGAAATATTACTAGTCCAGTAAGAGTTCGGGCAATATGTGTGCATCGGCACATAAGAAGGTCATGTCCGAAACAACAGACATCATATCCACATAAGTAAAAAGTTTTGGCAATACCGGCGATGGGATTGTTGTAGTCACCTGCTCAACCATCCCATCGGTGGTACCGTGTGGGGGAGATTCAATGGTGACAGCAGAGGTGAAAGTTTCCCAGTCCGCCTTGTTTAAAGCCCATCTGGGCGTCCGTTTGTTTGAGGAGGGGTAGTGACAGGAAGATGGGGAAGTGGTCGCTGTCACACAGGTCACCATGTGCTCTCCAATGGATAGATGGGAGAAGTCCTGGGCTGCAAACTGATAAATCAGTGGCCGAGTAACTACCTTGAGCCACACTGAAATGTATGGCGGCCCCAGTATTTAAGAGGCAGACGTCGAGCTGAGATGGTAAAGTTTCGACATCTCTGCCTCAGCCGGTAAGTATTATGCCACTCCACAAGGGGTTATGGGCATTAAAATCTCCCAAAAATTAGAACAGGTTTAGGAAGTTGATCAATTAGTGCAGTTAATACATTCAGGGATACTGCACCATCTGGAGGAATATATACATTGCAGACAGTTATTTCCTGCATCGTACTTATTCTGACAGCCACATCTTCAAGAGTGGTTTGAAGGGGCACAGTTTCACTATAGACAGAGTTTAGGACATAAACGCGAACTCCACCTGAAACTCTATTATAGTCCCTACAGTCCCTACAGTTCCTGTAGTATCCCTTATAGCTGCGGAGGGCCGGGGTCCACATTACAAGCAACCAGGTTTCCTGGGGGTCTGGAAGCAGGTGTAAAGCTTAACAGTTACCGTAGCCTAGCCAGGCGGTGGAAAAAAAAAACGCCTCAATTCCACTGGAGGATGACGTCATCGTGAGACTGAGAAGGCATGGAACATTCAATGAGGCAATTTACGCCTCATGGTCACCTGCTGCCACCGACTTTTTGCCTGCACAGACTATATCCATTGTGTTTGGGGATCCAGCGAGATCTAGGTACTCAGCAGACGCCAGAATCTCCACCTCATCTGCAGACACAGAGCGGGTAGGTAGCGGTGATGTGGACGCCACCGCACTTCCCTTGGTCTTGGGGACCTTCTTTTTGGATTTCTCTCACTGCTCCTTGGGTTTCCGTGGCTGGAAGGACTTCATTGATTCAGTCTCTGAGACTGACGATGATCATGAAGCCCAACGACCACCTGCTCTTGCACTCTTCAGCCACTGGTGGGTGTCATCTTTCCCACTATCAGAAACCTGGGAAGGGAGTGTCACAAGGGACCCCTTCCTAGCGAGTGGAGCCAAAGAAGACTTACGCTTCTCTGGCTCAGAAGTGGGGACTGATATTCCCAATCATTGAGAGGGTGTTGCTCCCAAAGTAGGTGGTGTGGGAGCAACAGGGAGGGAAGAGTCCCCCGTCATCAAGGGGCAGGTGTAGGCTTCTGGTTCTGAGAGGCGACAGGAATGCGAGGAAGTGATGGGGTGAGAACTGTTCTCGTAATGGCAGTGTATGTGGAGGTCACAGCCACAGGATGTAGGCGCTCAAATTTCCTCTTAGCCTCAGTGTGGGTCAGTCGGTCCAGGGTCTTATACTCCAAAATTTTCCTCTCTTCCTTTAAAATCCTGCATTCTGGTGAGCCAGATGAATGATGCTGTCTGCAGTTGACACAGATGGGAGGTGGTGGGGGACATGGAGTACTGGGATGTGATGGAGGTCCACGATCTCGACATGTGACACTGTAAGTACAGTGGGAAGACATATGGCCTAACTTCAAGCACATAAAGCACTGAATTGAGGGAGGGATACATGGCTTGACATCACAGCAGTAGACTATCACCTTGACCTTCTCGGTCAATGTGTCACCCTCGAAGGCCAAGATGCACTGGTGGCAACCTGGTTATCCCTTGGACCCTGATGGACGCGCCAGACGAAATAAACACCTCGCCGCTCTAAATTGGCGAGCAGCTCGTCCTCAGACTGCAAAAGAAGGTCTCTGAGGAATATAATACCCTGGACTATATTTAAGCTCTTATGGAGTGTGACGGTAACAGAAACATCCCCTAACTTGTCACAAGGTGTAATGAACGTGACTGGGCAGAGGATGCTGTTTTTATCAAGACTGACGCAGAGCGCATTTTGGACAAGCCCTTCACCTCCCCAAACTTGTCCTTCAAATGCTCCACCAAAATCCGAGGCTTCATGGACATGACAGATTCCCCTCAACTCTCGTACATACGAGGTACAGGGGTGAATAAGCTTCTCTGCCATCCTTAGCTTGGCGATTTGGGGTCATACTGCTTACAATTGAAGTTAGACTTTGCCTGCTTAGAGAATGCTAGCAGTGGACCACCAGCAAGAAATGAAGTACTACTCTTCACGTCGTGTCATCCGCCCCGATGCCACCCACTTTGACCAGGGGCCCTCTCGACAGGCACCACCCAGACTCAGCAAGGGCCACCTGGCAGGATGGTCATTGCTGGGAGTCCCAGTGCCCCAGGGGGATGGGCATCTACTCCATGGCATACGTGGGGATTTAACGGCGCAGGCATCAGCAGAGCAATCATGTATTGTCAGGGGCTACAACCAACGGGGTACATGGTGGCCCCACCACAAGGGACTGCCTACCGTGCTGGATGTGAGGTCCCAAGAAGTCCATGGTCATCGTAGGCGCAGAAAGCGACACTGCATAGTCCATGGTGGAAAAGGCACCGAGGAAGGTGTCCTCGCCCAAGAGATGGAGAATTGGTGGGACTGCAATGCGACGACGAGAAAATGGGCTATAGATCTCAATGCATGATCGACTTGATGCACCTTAAAAGGTGTCTTTCCTCAGTTGGCTCGCTCTTCGGATAAATTTAGAAAGATTGTGGTCAAACCTGACAGGGGACCATCACATAAAGTCCAAAACGTGTGAGACTCTTTTTAGTCACCTCTTACGGCAGGCAGGAATACCTCAGGCCTATTCTAATCCCTGGACCCGCAGGAGGTGTTTAACAAATCTTTCAAAAACTAAATCTTATTTATTTTAGTCAGATTAAAAATGCAAGTGTTCAAAGACAAATCTTTTTTATATCAAGGTTTAGCTGGGCCCCAGTGCTGATGATGGAAATCTGTTCGCACTCAGTGGTAAGGTCTCAGAAAGCTTGGGGACAACATATTTAGACCAACACTCACAATCCTCTCTGGTGACCCGGTGACTCATTCTGGCGGAGAACACGAATATCATGTTAGGTCATTATGCCTTCTGTCATATACATTCCACAGCATAGCCTGACGTCTTACAGACCGTGAAATCGGAAGAAATTTACATAGTGTATTTCTAAAACCAACCCCTTTCGTTCTTCTTTCGTCAGATTCTCCGTTTTGAGTAGCTTAACAGTTGGGCTCCAACAGTTTCACATCCAACGCTGTCGACAGGAGTGCGTCACATACCATTTCACCACCTTCATAGCAGAAAGAAAAATAATAAAAAAAGACTTCAAGGCAACTAGGGATCCGTCCGTCTTCAGACTAAGATTTAATTGGTAAATTCCCGGGAGTGGCTAATTAGAACCTACTCTGGAGGGTAGCTCTTCGCACAGTTTAAACAAAGTTTGAAGGCGCTTTGACTGAAACTGCTCTCTTTCTCCACTTTACTCTTTATACAGTGAGTTCGTTACTTACTTTCTCCTCTGCTGCCTGAATTACATTTCATACAGCCATCCGCCATGCACCTCTATTGTCAGCAATACTTTCTCACTGACCATGAATGACACCTATTTTCTTCACATCTCTGTTACATAAACGGTTGTGTAGACGAAAGTATCATTCGATTGGTGTTTCCCTGCCAAGTACATACCTCTTTGAAACTGAATCCATACGTAGAAAGAACTGATTCACTGTAGTACAGAAGGCAACTGCAAGAAATACGAAATGAGACGAACTCAAATAACAATTTTATTCAAAGACAGTAGGTCACCGCTGTTCATGATGGCCCGCTGGAAATTACTATTGGTGGACCGTAGTTCTTAATAACCACCATGGACAGCAAAGCACAAAAAAATGGCTCTGAGAACTATGGGACTTAACTTCTATGAGTCCCCTAGAACTTAGAACTACTTAAACCTAACTAACCTAAGGACATCACACACATCCATGCCGAGGCAGGACTTGAATCTGCGACCGTGGCTATCGATCAGTTCCAGACTGTAGCGCCTAGAACCGCTCGGCCACTCTGGCCGGCCAGGTAGCATATGTCTGGCGGAACATGCTCCTGAAGGATGCGGATAGTTTCATCTATTGGCACGTTCGTAAACAGTGACTTCACTTCAAAGCTGACCATGATGTCCGTAGGTAAAATTGTTTCTCCGTTTAGGCGTTCTACACTCACGCTCATAAATTAAGGATAATGCTGATATATGGTGGAACAACGCTTTGGTGGGCGGTTGGCTGGTTTAACTCATCTCTGGGTATGACCATGCGGTGAATTTGACTTGCGGTCGTCGCACGGTGGCGCTGGCAGCAGTCCACATACGCAGAGGTGTGTTGGTGCATGTCAGAGTACGTTGAAGCGAGCAAGTGTGCAGACGTTTTGTGCTAATGTTGACTGTGTGTTGAAAATGGCTCAAAGAATACATATTGATGACGTTATTAGGGGTAGAATACTACGGCGACTGGTGGCTGGTCAATCACAGCAAGGTCGTAGCGCGAGCCCTCTGTGTGCCACAAAGTGTGTTGTCAAGATTATGGCAACGATTCCAGCAGACAGGAAACGCGTCCAGGCGCTACAGTACGGGACGTCCACATTGTACAACACCACAAGAAGACCGATATCTCACCATCAGTGTCCGCAGAAGGCCACGGAATATTGCAGGTAGCCTTGCTCTGGTCCTTACCTCAGCCACTGGAACAGTTGTCTCCACACAGTCTAGAGATGACTGAACAGACATGGTTTATTCGCCTGGAGACCTGCAAGGTACATTCCACTGATCCCTGGTCAGAGGAGAGCCCGTAAAGACTGGTGTGAAGAACTCAGTACGTGGTCATTGGAACAGTGGTCCCAGGTTATGTTCACGGACGACTCAAGGTATATTCCGCCGGGTTCCCATCTGGCGTGATCTAGGAACCAGATATCAACCCCTTTATGTCCATGAAAGGTACCTGTATGGAAATCGTGGTTTCATGGTTTGAGGTGGGATTATGATTGCTGCACATACACCCCTGCATGTATTTGACAGAGGAACTGTAACAGGTCAGGTGCATTGGGACATCATTATGCACCAGTATGTCCGCTTTTTCAAGGATGCAGAGGGTCCCACCTTCCTCCTGATGGATGATAACGCACGGCCCCACCGAGCTGCCATCGTGGAGGAGTACCTTGAAACAGAAGATATCAGGCGAATGTAGTGGCCTGCCAGTTCTCCAGACCTAAACGCCATCGAGCACGTCTGGGATGCTCTCGGTCGACGTATCGGTGCACGTCTTCAAACCCATAGCACACTTCAGGAGCTCCGGCAGGCAATGGTGCAATAATGGAAAGATATACCCCAGCAGCTACTCGACCACCTAATCCAGAGTATGCCAACCCGTTGTGCGGCCTGTGTACGTGTGCATGGTGATCTTATCACATATTGATGCCGGGGTACATGGGCAAGAAAGAGTGGAGTTTTGTAGCACATGTGTTTTGGGACGGCTTTCTCAGCTTATCACCCATACCATGGACTTACAGATCTGTGTCGTGTGTGTTCCCAATGTGCCTATGCTATTAGCGCCATTATGTGTAGTGCCACGTTGTGTGGCAACACATTCTGCAATTATCCTTAATCTATGAGCATGAGTGTATAAAGTTGTAACGCCGGAAATGCATATCCTCCTATTTCCATCTATTGTACTATAAATTTGTTTCCCTTATTTTTGTTACCTGAATATATGACATTTCTGTGTCTTTATATATTGTAATTGTTTTACTATATATATATATATATATATATATATATATATATATATATATATATATATATGTGTGTGTGTGTGTGTGTGTGTGTGTGTGTATATGCATTTATGTCGATGTATAATTCGTTTGTTTTGTAAATATTATTTGTATTTTTACGCTGGGTCTGGCCTAGGGAAAACTGTGCTATCGAACGAATACATCGATAGGTCGTGTGGAGAACTAAAGTGTTTAGGATCTTTGGTAGTGTTAACTCTGTCGCGTGGAGCGCGGGCAGAGAGAGTCTGGCTGGGGTAGTGCAGTGGAGCAGGTGTGTTGTGTGACGCTCCCGCGAGTTGCCGTGCTTTCGGGGTTTGGCAGCATGTAATTGCGCTCGACTTGCTATGATAGTTTCTGACACGGTGTCGCGGACGGGAAGCATTAGCTGGCGCACATCAAGAGCCCGTTTCGCCTGGTGACCGTGTCGAGAAGGAGGCGCGCCAACATCCAGCTTCTGCAACAGCGACGGCCGACAATGAGTGACTGTCGCCACCTCCTCGATCGACGGCTTCAAACCTTCAATCAGCCAACAAGGAAGACTGGAAGCACGTAAAGTTTTGGAACTGTATGGCAGACAGATTTTCAAACTTTTAAAATTGTTGCATCACAAAATTACAGCAACTTAGCATGAAACTTTGTTGCTCATTGTCCCAATTGCATTGCCAAGCAGGGTCCCTTCCTTTTCCGAAGTGAGCCCGAGTGTCGTTGAAATTCAAACGCCAGCATCATTAGATTTCACTGCTTTAATTTCAAAGTTCAGTTAAGGTATTCATAGCTGGCTACAATATTTAGATTACACAAGCACAAATTAAGAGTGCGAGTTTTGTTACCGTATTTTAGCTTAACTGTGACTGCAGCTCAGCTTGGTATGTACTAAATTTTACTATTGTTAATTGTTCAGAATCATTTAATTCAAGTTCAAAGTTAAATCTCTTATTTCTAAATTGCGTAGATTCAAGTAGCTTTTGAAATGATTGTTGAGGTAGTCCATGACTAACCGTATTTTACTGAATTTCGATGTGCTTCAGAAAGAAAGCTCACAATTAATTTCAGTCACTAAATTAACTTCAAATTTTCGGTTTTATTAATTCTTTTGCTAAATTAAGTCAGAGTGCAGCGAAATTTATTACTTCTGACAAACTTTCAGTTTTCACACTACACGTGTCAACCTTCAGTTGCCACGCTTCTAGTGCTAATTGTATGTGTAATAACCTTTCTTTTTCAGTTATTATATTAATTGTCCATAGGACTGGCGACCGTAATTTCCCCCAAATCTCAAATATCTAATTACCGCTAGTTAATTGTTAACGTAACGACCGCACATTTACTTTCTTTATTAACTTTACCCTTTTTCAAACTTAATTTCCACCAGTTTTATTTGCATTTTTCCTTTCATTTAGATGTAACCCTTTCCTCCCTCTTTAGCGACAGATTAACTTCGGTGACGATTGCTTTTCCCAAATTTCCATTAGGTACACGCGGTTTAATTTTTCACTGTCATTAAGGTCGATAAGTGAGGGGGAGGTTACACGTGGCGACCTGGTGACAGGACAATCTTCAGATTTGAGGTTGTTCTGGACACGAATTTTGCATTGTGCAAATCTCGTAACAAAGTACTGGTTACGAAATGTTCGATACGTCAGCGAGAATATTAGTGTGAGGAATCCTAATTAGATTTGAGATTTGGCATTTATATTGAAAATTATTAAAATGAGTGAAGGCAACAATTGCCAAAATTTGGTAGACTTGGATACGGAACAATCGGTCGAACAGTGGGAAACGCGCACCGCGGTACCCATTGTTCAGGGGCAGGCGGCTAGCATGAAAGACGCGACCGCCGAATCGCAACAAAGAGCAGAAATGGAATTCCAAACTTTAGAAAATGTTTCGGAATCGGAAGTGAAAATCAAATCTGAATCTCTTGCTGACGAATACGGGGGGACAATTAAAGAGGAAGCCGCTACGGAAGTAAAACCGGTAGTTTCCGGGAATTTAACTGATTTATTGAATGTTTTGACTAACGAAATCAAGAGTCAATCGGCAGAAATTAAAGCTCTGTCTGCCAAGCAAGAAGATCAGACTGCCAAGCAAGAAGCTCATGATGCCAAGCAAGAAGCTCAGGCTGCCAAGCTAGAAGCTCAGTCTGAAAAAATTGAACGAAAGCTAGACATCAGAACAAAGCTATTAAAGTTGTTAAGAACAATGTTGGAGTTGTTAACACAAAAGTTGATAAAATCAAAGAAGATATTGTTGTGATTAATACCGAAATCGGTAATCTTAAACAGGAAATGAAAGGCGTACAGGCGGAAATTGCGAGCATAAATACTCGTTTTAATTCCGAAATTAGCAGAATCGAGAAAAGTGTAGGAGAAGCAGTTGCTCCGATCATCGAGAATAAGGTGACGGAACAAATTCAATTAGTGAAAAAGGAGGATCAAAAGAAGGTGGAAACTTTGGCTCTGAGCACTATGGGACTCAACTGCTGAGGTCATAAGTCCCCTAGAACTACTTAAACCTAACTAACCTAAGGACAACACACACATCCATGCCCGAGGCAGGAATCGAACCTGCGACCGTAGCGGTCGCGCGGTTCCAGACTGTAGCGCCAGAACCGCTCGGCCACCAGCGGCCGGCGGTGGAAACTTTAAAGGCTTTAGTATCCGAAGTAGATACCAAAGTGACGAAGCAGGCTAATACCTGCGAAGAGAAAAAAAGGGAAGTAGAAACGCTTGCGACAACCACTTGCCAAGTAATTATGAGAGTGTCGGAATTAGAAAAGAAACTTGACGAAAAACAGAGCTATGTGCCAATCTGTGCACATAGTTCGGAATTGTTGACGAAAGAGGAGCGGTTCGACCCCTTGAAAAAAGGCGGTATACACGCGACGGATTTCATTAAAAACTGTGAAAGAGTTTTACCCAGATCATGGACTAATGAGAGAAAAATTAATGCGGTTATTGATGTGTTGGCTGGTGATGCCAAGCGTTGGGGCTTAAACCTCAACATTACGAACCTGACTTTTGACGAGTTTAAAAATTTGTTTCTGGCTGAATACTGGTCAGAGCAAAAACAGCAAAGTGTCTGGCGCGAATTTGTCGTATCGAGGCCTTTCGATGCGAATTCGCGCGGCTCGATGAAGGAGTTTTGTGAGGGTTGGATCCGCAAGTTGGAATATTTGCGTGATCGCCGCACGGAATCCGAAATAGTCTGGGAACTCTACAAGAAGCTTCCAGATGATACAAAACGCTACGTAGGAAGCAATTACAGGACAATCAATGATTTCCTGGAAAGTGTTGAGGACGAGGACTATTGGCGCAATAGTCGCGACAGTGGTAGAGTCCGTGGTAACAACAACGGGTACCACAGCAACCACAACAACGATAACTATGGGAATAATGCATACCGCAATCTTGGCAGCAATAACAATAGTGGTTCGGGCCGTAATGACAATCGGTACAATGCAAATAATAACGGGAATGACGGAAACCAGTATCATACTAGCGTGATACGGGCTTCGCAGAATAGTAATAACGCCAGACGGTGTGATCAGCCGCCTCAGCAGCATCCGGGGAGCGTATCTGCTGAGACGAGACAGGGAAACCATTAGCCGCGCCGGTGAGGGGCCGACTGGGCGTGGAGAAATTTTGGAGGCCCAATAACAAGAGAAAGCCCAGGTGTCGTCGTTATGAATATTCCGTATGGAATATTCAACGGCGGGAGAGTGTGCCAGTGTTAGGAGAAAGGAGTGCGGCCACAAGTAGTAGATCAGCTGTAGACACGGCGGTAGAAAATACATTCACTGTCAGTGAGAACAATTTAAGTAGTGTTCCGGAAAACGATTATAAAGTGGCAGCTGTAACACCCACAGCGGAAATGAAGATTGAGTTTAAGAATGATTCGCAATTGTTGAGAGAAGATCAGATGTCGGATAACACGTCCGTCATTGAGCGAGGGGATGCATAGAGGGATGAGGTCTGGTTAAGGCAGTTTGGTTGCTTATACGACGAACTAAGAGATTGTAGGGGCCTGTACGGGAGGAGTGTTTATAGGGAGCGCGGGCAGGATTTGCCGCGTCTCGTCCCACAGGAAGATAGTAGTTGTGAAGTGATAGAAAGTTCTGGCCCTAACCGGCAGACTTTACTAGAAACAGTTGATGTTAATGGGGAGCACGAGCAAGATTCGTCGTGTTTCGTCCCGCAGGAGTTAGATGTTGAAGTAGTAACGGAAAGTTCTGGCCCTAACCGGCAGACTTTACTAGAAACAGTTGATGTTAATGGGGAGCACGAGCAAGATTCGTCGTGTTTCGTCCCGCAGGAGTTAGATGTTGAAGTAGTAACGGAAAGTTCTGGCCCTAACCGGCAGACCTTACCGAAAGTTGTAGTGGTAGAAGTAGCCGACCCGTCCGACGCAAACCTCCAGTTTAAACATTGCGAGAGTATTAAGGACACAGATTACGAAAATTTTAGTGATAGCCGGACACGATTGGTAGAAAAGCACGTAGATTACAGCGTGTATGAGGTTACAGCTGACGTTATACAGTCAGACGGTTGCAGTGTGAGTTGCGCAGATCCAGAGGAAGTAATTGCAGATACTACTGGGCACATTCCTCCAGGTAGATTGGCAGATGAGATCAATCTGACCAAAGTGGAATCAACGAAGGTGACAATTAGTGAATTGATAGCAAAGCAACACTCACTAGTTGACGAGTTACAGGAAAAGGTTTCGGTATTGGAGGCGAAGCTACAGACTAATCCTCAGGACAAACGGGTTGAAATTAAAACTGTATGCGAACAGAGGCTGAAAAAGCCGCCGGATTTAGGATCAAAGCCGGATGGTTTTTTCTGGAATGACCTGGATATAGACGAGGATTTACTGTGGGAAAATAAAGAAACAGTCGAGGACAAGTGTAGACAGATAGTAGTGTCTGTTAATATGCACGACCTACAACTAAACGTGTTGATTGACACCGGTGCAGAATTGCGTGCTGTATCTGGGAAAATATTTGAGTTACTGAAAGACAGACCCGGCATCGTAGTTATGCCAGTAACAAGAGTGAAAATTATCGGTGCTACTGGGAAGGCCAGTAAACCGGTCACAAAACAGATTTTTGTCAACTTCGAGATATGTGGGGCAATATACGAACAAGAGTTTGTCGTCGTGCCAGACTTAACTACGGAAGTAATTATCGGGTTAGATTGGCTATTAAAGTACCGTGCAGTGATTAATTGCGAAAGCACAACTTTGACATGTACGTCACAAGATAAAACAGTAGTAGTTAGTTTTGACGAGGTAGGAGACGGTGTGCATAGGCAATACCAGCCTATACACATTGTTAACTGGCCGGATGCTATTGACGTAGGTATGAATTTGAACTACTGTAATGTGAGGAATCTCGGCATTGACAATAGTGTAGAAAGTGAATTGGAAAGTATTGTAGACGGTGTGTCAAACGTAACACACGAACAAAGACGAGGCCTGTATGAAGTAATAATGAGGAATAAGAGTGTGTTTTCAGACAAATCGGGACTTGTGGAAGGATATAAATGCAAGTTGCATGTAATTCCGCACGAACCATTCTTCGTGAGACCGTATGCTATACCGCTGTCCAAAAAGGAAGCAGTGCAACGGGAGATAGATAAGATGATCGAATGGGGATTGATTGAAAGAAGTACGAGTCCACACAGTAACGGTTTGGTCATTGTAGCAAAACGGGATGGTAGTGTGCGTATTGTGATTGACGCACGCACGGTGGATAGGGTCGTTCAAGGTGAAACAGACAGATCAGAGAGTATGGAGGAGATTTTGCAACGTTTTCATGACGTTAAGTTCATGACTAGCCTCGATCTGACGGCTAGTTACTGGCAAATAGAACTCGAAGAAGAATCTAGGCCATACACCGCCTTCTTGTTTGCGGGCAGGTGTTATCAGTATAGAGTACTGCCGTTTGGACTTAATATATCTGTGTCCGTATTCATCAGGGCCCTAGATAAAGTGCTAGGACTGCTTTGAGTTCAAGATTAACTGTATATGTTGACGACCTATTGTTGGCCAATGCCACTTGGCATGACCATTGTGACCTGTTAGATGAAGTTTTTAGAGCATTGCGCCATGGCGGAATGACTCTAAAGCTAAAGAAATGCGAATTTGTGAAGCAGGAACTGAAATTTTTAGGGCATGTAATTACCACCGCTGGTATTACGAAAGACCCAGAGAAACTAGAGGCAATAAGGAGTTGTCCTCCACCCACGTCTAGGAAACAGTTAAATAGTTTTCTAGGGCTCACAGGATTTTACCATAAATTTGTAGAAGGACAAGTGTTTAATGATGAAAATTTGAATAACCTCTTACGCAAAAATGTTCCGTTTGTGTGGACTGACGGGTGTCAGGCCGCTTTCGAGAGATTAAAAGACGAGTTGTTAAGATCTAACATACTATTTCATCCTGATTTATCGCTACCCTTCCATCTGGGAACGGATTCGTCGAATTACGGGGTGGCGGTAGAACTGTTCCAAGAAGTTGGTAAAGGAGAGGATAAGGAACACCGGACGATAGCGTTCGCGAGTCGAACTTTATCAAAAAGTGAGCGAAACTACACGATTTCTGAGAAAGAGTGTCTCGCTATCGTGTGGGGATTCAAGAAGCTCAAGGGTTACCTATGAGACCGTAAAGTGATTATTCATACGGACCATAAGGCGCTCACTTATCTGAAGGACTGTAAACTACTTCACGAAAGACTGACTAGGTGGTCGCTGTATTTACAGCAATTTAACTATGACATCTGTTACGTAAAGGACCGACAATTGCGTTGCGGATGCGCTGTCGCGGTTGCCCGAGTCTAATCAAGATCTATTGAAACATGAGTCAGATGGGGTGGTCAAATTATACTATTTAAAGAAGTTGAGGGACGCAAATTAATAGTGAACATCTGTAAGAATCTACGTCGTCATCGGAACGAGGATGGTTGTTTAAATATGGTGAAAACCCGATATGACGAAAGGAGTCCAGAAGGAGAGAAATTAAGGAAGTATTACAAAATATACGATCATATCTTGTACATACGTAAGGATGAAGATTGTAATATTTGGCGGGTATGCTGGCCCACCAAATACGTCACGGAAATAATAGACTACTACCATTTGGCGTATGGTCACTGTGGACCAAAGAAATGTACGGAAAAGCTGAGTGAAGTAGTGCATTTTAACAACATGTTAAAACGCGTTACTGACAGAGTGAAAACTTGCGATTTATGTCAGAAGGTGAAGGTTACCAACTGTACGAGTCGTGGTCCTATGCAAAGTATAAGGCCTAACGACACCTTTGCATTACTGTGCGTGGACTTGTATGGACCTTTGCCCAAGTCAACTTTGCCTACATTTTAGTAGTGCTAGAAGCTTTTTCCAAGTTCATCAAACTATACCCGATTAGGAAAGCTACAGCTAAAGCGGTCTATAGCAAGCTTGTTAACGATTATTTTGTTCATATTGGTAAGCCCAAGGCGATTCTATCAGACAATGGGGCACAATTTACTTCTAAGTTGTGGAATAAAGGCATGGAAAAGTAATGGGGTCGAGGTGATCCATATTTCAGCTTATTGTCCGGCTGGGAATCCCGCTGGGAGGTATATGCGCGAGCTAGGCCGACTTTGCCGTACCTATTGCCATCACAACCATAGGGGATGGGGCAAATATGTAGCAGTATTTGAGAGAATTATGAACACCTTGACACATGAATCTACGGGATTTTCTCCAGAGGAAATCCTGTTGGGTGACAGAAGTTTAGTGGAAGAGATAATCAAATTCCCTCCATGAATTGACATTTGTATTGGTGTGAAAAAAGATCGTTTGCGAGAAGTAATGAAGCTAAAAGCCGATGCTCGCATACGTCGTCATGACGCTAAAGCGCGTTTTGCTAAGTTTGCAATCGGAGACTTAGTACTTGTAAAAGCTCATGAGAAATCTAGCGAGATAGACAATGAAATCTCTAAATTTAAGTTTGTTTATAATGGACCATATAAAGTCATTGGTACACCTCACACAAATGCTTATTGCTTAGAGTATCCAAGCTCTGGAAAACTATTAGGTATACGGAACATTGTATACTTGAAATTGTACCAACCTTGGATCGATTAATACCACACAATGGGTAATTTGTACAGTATGTAAATATAGAGTGTAAGATTTAAGGTCTGCTAGATTGCCATGCTTTTGCCTGGCCAAGAGGACATTAAAGAAGTGGTAATTAATAAGTAATTAGTTTTGACTGAATGATTTAAGAGGAATTGATTAGTAATCATTTGAAAAATCCAAGCTGCTAGTTTAAGTTTTCAGCTGAGTCACTGTAGATTAAGGAATGTAAATATGATTTTGTAACTAGCTGTAAGATTTCATGGATGTGTGTTTTACTAGTCATTGTCGATGTACTTAGACGCAGTTTTAAGTTTCAAGCTAGTACATGCATATGATGATGGACAGTGTTGAGTTATCCACTGTGATAGTGTTAATGGACTCCTTGAGATTACTCGGGAGTGAGTTTTTCCGAAAGAATTCAGTGAAACGGACGTTCTGGAAATGCCGTTACAAGGGCGAGTGAGATCAAGCGTGCCGCACAGGCGGGCGCAACAATACTGGCGAGGCGGAGCCGATGTCGGCTCTTGTGCCGCTCTCTGCATTCTTTGTACTTGGGGGTACGAAAGGCGGAGTTGTTTTTCTTCCCGGACAGCTGATGTGAAAGAATTCTGCTGTCAATATTTATGTTTTGTCGATCTGCTGTATATTATTCTCTTGTTTAGCATTAAGTGGATTCTCATGACGAGAATATTAATTATGAAAAGGTTATATAAAATGTGTACTCTATGCAATTAATTATTAATTTGCCTGTTTTGATATATCTGTTTTTTTTGACCATGTACTCTGATTAATTTTGTAAATAGTATTCCATTTCTTGATACTGTTAGGAATTTTGATGATTTTAGGATAGCTAATCGATTTTCTATGTTTTCTATGAATTTTAATATGTTGTCAACCCGCTTCCTTTTGTGTAAGATGACAGAGTGGAATAAGATTAGGAGTGTCTCCACTCAATTATTATGGTCTAAAAATTGGTTTATGGTTAATTAGATGAATGCTAAATATTGTTGATGATTTGAGAATATGCATTTCCGCTGTTTCTTTTTTGGGTCATTTTCTGAGTCTGTTTAGGTTACACGAACATCCTCAGACAATGTGGGGCACGTGTAACGCCGGAAATGCATATCCTCCTATTTCCATCTATTGTACTATAAATTTGTTTCCCTTACTTTTGTTACCTGAACATATGACATTTCTGTGTCTTTATATATTGTAATTGTTTTACTATTTATATATATATATATATATATATATATATATATATATATATATATATGCATTTATGTCGATGCATAATTAGTTTGTTTTGTAAATATTATTTGTATTTTAACGCTGGGTCTGGCATAGGGAAAACTGTGCTATCGAACGAATACATCGATAGGTCGTGTGGAGAACTAAAGTGTTTAGGATCTTTGGTAGTGTTAACTCTGTCGCGTGGAGCGCGGGCAGAGAGAGTCTGGCTGGGGTAGTGCAGTGGAGCAGGTGTGTTTTGTGACGCTCCCGCGAGTTGCCGTGCTTTCGGGGTTTGGCAGCATGTAATTGCGCTCGACTTGCTATGATAGTTTCTGACACGGTGTCACGGACGGGAAGCATTAGCTGGCGCACATCAAGAGCCCGTTTCGCCTGGTGACCGTGTCGAGAAGGAGGCGCGCCAGCATCCAGCTTCTGCAACAGCGACGGCCGACAATGAGTGACTGTCGCCACCTCCTCGATCGACGGCTTCAAACCTTCAATCAGCCAACAAGGAAGACTGGAAGCACGTAAAGTTTTGGAACTGTATGGCAGACAGATTTTCAAACTTTTAAAATTGTTGCATCACAAAATTACAGCAACTTAGCATGAAACTTTGTTGCTCATTGTCCCAATTGCATTGCCAAGCAGGGTCTCTTCCTTTTCCGAAATGAGCCCGAGTGTCGTTGAAATTCAAACGCCAGCATCATTAGATTTCACTGCTTTAATGTCAAAGTTCAGTTAAGGTATTCATAGCTGGCTACAATATTTAGATTATACAAGCACAAATTAAGAGTGCGAGTTTTGTTACCGTATTTTAGCTTAACTGTGACTGCAGCTCAGCTTGGTATGTACTAAATTTTACTATTGTTAATTGTTCAGAATCATTTAATTCAAGTTCAAAGTTAAATCTCTTATTTCTAAATTGCGTAGATTCAAGTAGCTTTTGAAATGATTGTTGAGGTAGTCCATGACTAACCGTATTTTACTGAATTTCGATGTGCTTCAGAAAGAAAGCTCACAATTAATTTCAGTCACTAAATTAACTTCAAATTTTCGGTTTTATTAATTCTTTTGCTAAATTAAGTCAGAGTGCAGCGAAATTTATTACTTCTGACAAACTTTCAGTTTTCACACTACACGTGTCAACCTTCAGTTGCCACGCTTCTAGTGCTAATTGTATGTGTAATAACCTTTCTTTTTCAGTTATTATATTAATTGTCCATAGGACTGGCGACCGTAATTTCCCCCAAATCTCAAATATCTAATTACCGCTAGTTAATTGTTAACGTAACGACCGCACATTTACTTTCTTTATTAACTTTACCCTTTTTCAAACTTAATTTCCACCAGTTTTATTTGCATTTTTCCTTTCATTTAGATGTAACCCTTTCCTCCCTCTTTAGCGACAGATTAACTTCGGTGACGATTGCTTTTCCCAAATTTCCATTAGGTACACGCGGTTTAATTTTTCACTGTCATTAAGGTCGATAAGTGAGGGGGAGGTTACAAAGTGCGTCGAGTTCTTCACACAAGAGTCCTTCTTGCCAAATAGACGTCTTAATTTGCTGACTAGATACTTTTTCAAATTGTAAGTAGGCGAATTGATCCCATTCACTATTGGCCTCAAAGGATAAATTTCCTTATGTATCTTTGGAACACCGTAAATTCTAGGAGAGGCTGGTAGTCTGGGAATAAGACCCTTGTCTTTGTCAGCGTCAATTCTCGAGTCCTTCTGTTCAAAATCTTCCTGCGTCGGGGAAACCTCATATCACACAGTACTGTAGTATTTTAACAACACAAAATCACTCTGTATTCAGTATCTCTGCCTTGAACCCGAGTGTCTTGTGGATGATGTAAAAAGTATGGTACTCACATAGTGCGTATCGTCTTCCTGGTTGTAGGCCAGCTTTACGATGCCAAACGATCCCTGTGAACACAAGAGAACATCTGTAAGTCGTTTCGTACTGTTAGAGCTCGAAAATGTTCCTACCATCAGACTGTGCCTAGATATAATTACACGTACTCAGTGGCGGGAAACAACGGGCCTCGAAAGGCAAATTCCGATGGATTGAAGACAATGCAGGAATCGCTGCTTGCTGTTTTGTGGAACCCGTAGTGGAAGTGGTTCATTGTTCATATCCTCCGACTCCAATTACATCTCTAGTTTGTGTATGTGTTGCATGATTGAGATGAGTCATTGGTTATTGTAGTTTAATGTTAAAGTCAGCATTTTACAGGAGAATACAGAATGAATGGAATGGAGAAATCGAAAGATAGACCATAGACAGAGAACCTCCGAACAAAACGTCCGTACCAATGGACAGATCTCTCCATAGCTTCACATGCCCTCACACCACGAGAAATTATCCAGGCGAGTGCAATTTAACAGAAAACACTGGGGTGATGAATAGAGTTGTAACGTATCGCATTTCCTGTTGACGGCCAACAATTTTAGTTCCCCACAAGAATTCGAATCCATGCCCTCAGACCGTCTATATCTCAGCATTATACGACAAAATTATATAGTAATCCGATCATTAAAAAATGTAGGTTTCAGATTAAACATATCGTTAACCACGCGGTGATAGGAGACACAACTTGGCTTCTCGGATTGGGCGGGGGGAGGGGGAGGGGAGCGGAATATGCTGGTGGCGTCCTTTTCATAGGAATCACAACAGCATTTGCCTTAAAAGCTTTACAGAAAGCAGTGAGTTTTATCCCAGCACTTTAACTACTTTGTCATCTTCCTAGGTCGGAAATTTTGGGTTCAAATTAGGCAAGCGTTCTGCTAAAGTCCAACGGTGTAAAATTTGAAAGCTCTTTTTCCGATCGTCAGTCTTCTGACAGGTTTGATGCAGGCCGTCAGGATTTTCTCTCTTATCATTGGTGTAATTTCACTCTTAACTATGAGTTCACTTCCAAAGCTTTCTTTTCTGTCTTCTTCAATATGGACGTTAAACTGTTGAGGAGAAAGACTGCGGACCTGTGATCCGTCTCTGGGTCTTCCATTCTTGTTGACATTAAGATATCCCTTGTGAAAACAGCAATTAGTAGGGTGATACTAAGTAATCAAGCGTTATTAAATAGTCAGGCGATGTCGGATCATTATTGGTACGCATGCGACACCATGCTTACCAATACGTTCCAAAACGCACAGCATAAAACGGGATTTTTCCGGGCCTCATACGTCGGGTGCTATTGGTGATAGAAAGATAGGCTCAGGTCATTTGGACAACCTTGGACTAGAGGCTATATGTATACCCAACAGAAGGATCGCCTTACTGTTACTATCCTACAGTACAGCGACGAAGTTTGAATATTACAGACTTCCTCCAACTTAGGAAACGAACCAGATCTGTTGGTAACTTTTTTCCCTTCATTAGATGTAGTCTACCGTGCACCTTAAGGGGCTTATGGTGTCACCATTAATACATGGAGTGTTCCTGAGAAAACACGAACAGAAAAAAAACCGTTTTCAACCATGTTTTGGCCGTCAGCAGCAGATATCTAAATAACTACATCAAATAACTCAAATTTTAATGTGATGTTCTCTATGCATCTATCTAGAAGTGTCATCTTCCCATTTTCAAAAATATTCATCCGTCATTGAGAGAAACTCCAAAAACATGGTTTTTTTGTGCCACAACCTAGCCGCGGATTCCAAGACGGCTATAAACAACAAACGGCTCTAATATCTACGAAATATTGCTAAGATCCAGACCACAAATAAACATGAAAATTTTTTTCCTACATTTATCTGTTTCTGAGATACAGACGTTCAAAGCTACCTTACTTGTACAAGAAAAAAGCGCGTCAAATCCGATGTGAGCCAAATACGTAGTTTATCAAGTGACATAGCACGGAGAAATATGCTGTTAAGTTCCTCTATTATCATTAGAAGGATTGTGGGAACAAAATGTGGTTTTACTGAAGCACATACAAAAACTTTGTGGACGTAAAATACGGTACGAGGTATAAAATTATTTGTTTAGGGTTATTTAAATATCACAAAAATAAAATAACAATATTTTACTGGAAATAAAGTTCTTTTCATACTAGTGACAAGGAAAATAAGGGAAACAACAGAAAAATGCTCTTACCAGACGAAAAAAAGTGAAAATATGCTTATATTTAAAAATCTCTGACTCAGCATTTGGGTATCAGCTGCCTCATTCTACCTTCCTCAGCATCTTTAAAAACTGTAACAAAAATTTTGGCAGCTGACATATTCGTGCTGTTTTACTCTGAGAGAGAAGGAGATAACGGGAACGGGAAAGAGGTGTAAAAAACGCCGGAACATAGTAGTGGTTGTGATATAGAAGGATCGGTGGAGTCAATGGCAGTATGAGAGAAAGAGAGGGACACAGTGGCAATTGAACATACCAGACAGTAACAAAACAATGCTAGGAAAAGAGTGAAGTAAATAGTTCCAATGGAAGAGGAATAAAGAGAAGGAGAATGTGGAAGTGTGTAAGACAAAGTGTTAATGAGAGACAGAGTCTATGACAATTACAACAAGGAAGTGTGAGATTGTGACAGTGTGAAGAGACAGCAGCTGTGGGGATGAATGAATGAGTGGGAGTTTGGGGGAGTGAGAAGAGGAGTCGTATGTTAAAAGGAGTGCGAATATGTTCTCATGCCATAATTTTTGAGAAAATATTTGAAGGCGCTGAGGAAGGTAGAATGGGGCGGGTGGCAACCTACTTTCTACTCAGTCTTTTAAACAGGAGCATTTTCCCCTTTTTTGTGTTCCTATAGGAGCACTTTTCCGCTGGTATCCATAGTCGCGCGTTACACTTACTTATGCTTAGCTCTACTATTGCTACCAAGGGTCATCCGGTATCCAGTCGCTGTGCTGTGGCTCACAGAGTTTACAGTCACGAGTAGATGTGAAGCGAAAAATTCTTCGGAAATGCTAAACCAGGAACAGCAATGCTGAGCGCGGATATGAAAAGTCTCCCTGCGAGATTACACGTCAGAGTGCTCTGTTTCCACCCGTTTTCCTTTTTTTCCGTGTTTTCCCAGAGCCGCAGCAATGCCGAGTGCAGTTTGCTCATTAACAGAATCGCGGCCAGCGCTGCCTTAATTTGTGCTTCCGTCGCCTCGTAGCTCGGCGCTTATCTCGGCCAGAGCAGCGCCCGGGCCGCCGCGTGCCTTATCTCCATCCAGCAGCGTCCTCTCGCTCTCTCTGTCTCCCTCTGCCTCTCTCTCTCTTTCTCTCTCTCTCCTCCCCACTGTGCCTCCAGGACAGCAGGTCTCGAAGTGATAGGGCGCGAACCACCTGTCCGACTAAGGCAGCACAAGCCACTAGTCCTTGCGTTGGGAACGGTTTGTCTGCAAATCAGTACAGAGACATTAAGTAACAAAATCCACATTGCTGCTTCAGTAGTGTAGTGTTTTCATTACTATTGATCCACCTCGGCTAGACTGTCACCTGCAGATCATCTGCGAAAGTTACATAATATTTTTATTTTATATTATTGTAATGTTCGCTACCGTGTTTTCAGTTATACAAATTCTGTTCTTACGTCCATACATCATCAATAGTTTCTGTCACTTTGTATTCTATTACAGTGTGGTGGAGATTTAGGACACTTATGTTATGAGCTGTTTTGTGGTTTTCAGTTTTTGCTCATTTTTATAACTATGTTTTATCGTCAGATTTGATAGCTGTGACAGTTGACCATGGATGTTTGTACGGTTACAGTTGCTGTCATAGACTTAGGATATTATGGTGTATTGATGTTATCGTTTTGGACTGTATATATGAATTCTACTGATGTTTGTGAGTACACACAATCTTACAGTCACGACACACTCTAATGCGAAAGCTGTTACAGTTTGACTGCTGGAGCGACACTAACGCCCCAAGCGATGAGAAAGCAGACAGTCACATGCGTCGTAATAATAATGCTTATTTTTAATTATTTATATTTAATTAACGGAATAGTTATTATACTTTTGCGTTCCGTGCATTAATAAATTAGCAAGAGACGTGAATTATCGTGAAATACATATAAAAACAGCCGATTCACACTGATTCAATAACATAAGTTACAACACATCCAAGAATATGTCTATATTTGCAGCTTATTCTGCTGAAAGTAAGAGAAAGAACTAGACTGTCATGCAGGGCAAACTACATGTTTTTTTCTGTCTCTGATGTGAAAGCTGTCAAGCACTGTAGGTAGATTTGGTAGGCCGATACTACTCCCAAATGTGCTTGTCATAAAGAGCATCATATACGCCAGGGGCTCGAAAACAGCTGCTCCTATTGGATGATGATGATGATGATGATGATGATGATGATGATGATGATGACGACGATGTTTTTTTTGTGGTCAACCGCGCGGTAATCAGCGCCCATACAAATTACCAACCTCTGCTCAGTCCAATCACGCCGCTTTCACGACTGAACTCCTATTGGAGTTAGGATAATATAAACCCCACAGTGCTGATACGAGGCCCGCGGTTTCTGTGCCAAATTTGGTTGAAATCTATTGACGGGTTTGAAAGGAGATCCCAGATGTACACACATAAACTCTGCTTTATACATACAACAGAAAATTTGATCCTGTCCAGCCATCAGCTATCAAGAAGTTGTGTTGTTGCAAGGCTTCAATGAGTTTCCTCTTGTCGTCTTGGGGCTAAGACGTGGGCAAATGCATACTCTGGAAGAGATGCCATGCCCTCCCCCCCACGACCCCCCCACCCCTCCCCTGCTACCCCAGCAGAGTAGAGTGGGTTCGGTTGCGTGGAGTGCTGGTGCTGCCCATCTTTTCCATCCAATGCCTCCACCACTTTCATATCAGAATGTTAATGAAGTAAATCTGCTAACGTCATAACCCATGCGGAGTTCATTTCGGAACTACTGTCTCAGTTTACTAGATTTTTATGTACTCTTACCTCCAATACCTCTTTCACAGACAAGTCCTAGAACCCATTGGCGTGACAAGTTACCGGTGTCTGTTTTTTTTTTTTTTTTAAAAAAAAAAGTACTGCTTGGCGAACGCTCCTCACATTTTCTGATCAGCATTGCGAGATGCACCGCTGCATCTGGTCAATGTACTGGCTGTCACACTCGCAACTGATGCTGTGAACGCAAGGAGCCCGTAACCCTAGCTGATCTCTGACCGACCAAAGAATATTGAAATTGTAACCAATGAGTGAAAGAAGTTTATCTTTTGCTCCTCTATTATTCTGGCAATCTGAGCTGTGGCCGGCCCTGCGTACGAAAGAAAAGCTAGGCACTTGGTTTCATTCTCTCTATTTATATCTTTCTTCTTCTTGCTCGGCTGTAGACTGCGTATTATTTGTCTCTCAGAGTAGCTATATTGGCGAAATATTTTCACGCAGATGGTGTAAGCCGATAAACAGACTTCAAATGGTTCAAATGGCTCTGAGCACTATGGGACTTAACTTCTGAGGTCATCAGTCCCATAGAACTTAGACCTATTTAAACCTAAGGACATCACACACATCCAAGCCCGAGGCAGGATTCGAACCTGCTACCGTAGCGGTCACGCAGTTCCAAACTGAAGCGCCTAGAACCGCACGGCCACACCGGCCGGCTAAACAGACTTCCTTTCCTGTGTACCTGGGTTGTAAGCACAGATCTTCGTTGCGCTGGTTGGTGGCAGTTATTGCCGTTTAGGTACAGGTCCGCGTGTCTTTTTCCAGTAGGCGGAATGTCGCAGCATGCCATCAGGGTTCTTCTTCATTAGAATGTCTAGGGGTGATGGACTCCTTGCTTTCCACCTCCATGAAGAACCGGATACTGTCGCGTGTGATTTTATGATGGCACAATAATTCTTGTAGGTTTCCTTCACCAAGCGACCAAACCACGAACGTGTTGTTCACATATATGTAGAAAATCTTCGTTTTCAGTCATGCGGTTTCCAGATCAGTTTCTTTGAAGCGTTCCATATAGTGCCGTGTGCGTGTGACATTTTTGGCGCACAGTAATCGATTGTACCTCCCCTGTGTATGTACAGGGTGTTTCAAAAATGACCGGTATATTTGAAACGGCAATAAAAACTAAACGAGCAGCGATAGAAATACACCGTTTGTTGCAATATGCTTGGGACAACAGTACATTTTCAGGCAGACAAACTTTCGAAATTACAGTAGTTACAATTTTCAACAACAGATGGCGCTGCAAGTGATGTGAAAGATATAGAAGACAACGCAGTCTGTGGGTGCGCCATTCTGTACGTCGTCTTTCTGCTGTAAGCGTGTGCTGTTCACAACGTGCAAATGTGCTGTAGACAACATGGTTTATTCCTTAGAACAGAGGATTTTTCTGGTGTTGGAATTCCACCACCTAGAACACAGCGTTGTTGCAACAAGACGAAGTTTTCAACGGAGGTTTAATGTAACCAAAGGACCGAAAAGCGATACAATAAAGGATCTGTTTGAAAAATTTCAACGGACTGGGAACGTGACGGATGAACGTGCTGGAAAGGTAGGGCGACCGCGTACGGCAACCACAGAGGGCAACGCGCAGCTAGTGCAGCAGGTGATCCAACAGCGGCCTCGGGTTTCCGTTCGCCGTGTTGCAGCTGCGGTCCAAATGACGCCAACGTCCACGTATCGTCTCATGCGCCAGAGTTTACACCTCTATCCATACAAAATTCAAACGCGGCAAACCTTCAGCGCCGCTACCATTGCTGCACGAGAGACATTCGCTAACGATATAGTGCACAGGATTGATGACGGCGATATGCATGTGGGCAGCATTTTGTTTACTGACGAAGTTTATTTTTACCTGGACGGCTTCGTCAATAAACAGAACTGGCGCATATGGGGAACCGAAAAGCCCCATGTTGCAGTCCCATCGTCCCTGAATCCTCAAAAAGTACTGGTCTGGGCCGCCATTTCTTCCAAAGGAATCATTGGCCCATTTTTCAGATCCGAAACGATTACTGCATCACGCTATCTGGACATTCTTCGTGAATTTGTGGCGGTACAAACAGCCTTAGACGACACTGCGAACACCTCGTGGTTTATGCAAGATGGTGCCCGGCCACATCGCACGGCCGACGTCTTTAATTTCCTGAATGAATATTTCGATGATCGTGTGATTGTTTTGGGCTATCCGAAACATACAGGAGGCGGCGTGGATTGGCCTCCCTATTCGCCAGACATGAACCCCTGTGACTTCTTTCTGTGGGGACAGTTGAAAGACCAGGTGTACCGCCAGAATCCAGAAACAATTGAACAGCTGAAGCAGTACATCTCATCTGCATGTGAAGCCATTCCGCCAGACACGTTGTCAAAGGTTTCGGGTAATTTCATTCAGAGACTACGCCATATTATTGCTACGCATGGTGGATATGTGGAAAATATCGTACTATAGAGTTTCCCCGACCGCAGCGCCATCTGTTGTTGAAAATTGTAACTACTGTAATTTCGAAAGTTTGTCTGCCTGAAAATGTACTGTTGTCCCAAGCATATTGCAACAAACGGTGTATTTCTATCGCTGCTCGTTTAGTTTTTATTGCCGTTTCAAATATACCGGTCATTTTTGAAACACCCTGTATTTGCCCCTTTTCTGTGGGACTAGACAATGCCGGCCATTGAAATGGCGCGTAAATAGAGCCGGACTGCAATACAGGGGCAAGCACCGCATGCAGAATAGAAGTGACTTGCTAGAAGTGGCGCGCACAGTTACAGGTCCGGATTTTCCGAGTGTGGGGGAGCACACTGTTAAGCCAAACATAGCTGGAAGCCCTGTGGAGTGTTATTGTCACCATCACACCGGCTGGATTTTAACTGTCAGGTACTCTGGTGTTGGAGGAAGCGAGCCTGCTCGAGGAACCATTACGCACCTGTATGGTGAGGCCTTTTGGAAAGGGCAGAAATTATGTGCTTTGTTGATGTGTAACCCACTGGTTGCTTTCAAGTCTAGCTAGTACTTGTGGTCGTTCGTCCGATTTCCTGTTCTGAAAGAAGGCGCTCGTTTGTATTTTTCTGCCAGACTGTGTTTAGCCGATTCTTACAGACAGGTATTCACGATCTGATGCGAACGTGGATTATAATTTTATTTTTGTTGTCTACTCGCCACGTCACTGGATAGTGTAGCTGCGTAGTTTGTGTATGCAAGACTACGCTCTCTCTCAATTCTAATTGCAAGCTACCTGTCTGGAGTATTTACTGAATGCGTGCCAGCCTTCTTTAGTGTATTTATGTGTCTGCTTTTTATTAGAGTAGTGTTTTACACACATAACTGTTAACGTTAACTATAAGCTACTTGCATTCAGTGACTGTCGACCTTGTTTTATTCATTTGTTTCTTATTTTATTAGAATAGTGTTAAAAATCTGCTCTTACGTCTCTGTTACAGGATACATTAGCCGAGATTATTTATCGGACAATGGGGCGAACCCAGAAAGGGGTCTCTCTGTATACTTTGGTGTGGCATTCACAATATCATTTTGTAAATTCCTCGTACATCTGTTTTGGTATGATAGCTGACCTGCTGAATATGGTCATTAGCTGTTTTCCGAACTAGCCGTCTGTGTTATAGTATTTTATATTTATCTTCAAGGCTTAACTCATTCCATCTATATATTTTGTCAGTTACTGCCGTTATTGTGTACCAGTTACTCATCGCTTTGGTGTTTTATATTTCATTTGTATATGACTTAAAGCATCTGATTCCTTTTAACTCCAGTATAAGTTTGCAGGGGGTATTTAGTAGAAGTTAAGCCTAATGTTTAGGTTGGCCATTGCAAAGGAAAGTCACTGTGTTTATAAGACCTATAACCTGCCTGACCGTGACAGCGTGTTCAGACGTAAGCTTAAGGTCTCTGACAATGGTGGATGTCCTGTATTTTAACAAACTTTTCTGTACATCCTGGAGCATTTTTACCTATATTAAAGCTTCTTTGCTTTGCCACTGACCATTACTTCATTTATCCTATACCTTCCTTTGTTCTATTAAAGTTCCTTGCAGTGAAATTCTGTTCATTTAAGACTGGTCAGTGTTGCCTTTAACTGATCTTTATGGCTGAGGCATCGTGTTTCTTAGTGAAATCTCATATGAAATTATATAATTTGAAGTGGCTTTGCAATGGCAGAAGTTTATCATTGGACCTTAAGTCTATTTGTGAAGTTGTTAAGTGTAGTTGTTATTTGTCTGATTAGTCGACGTAGTTTTTCTGTAATTGTCTGTTTATTTTCTGCAAGTACTTAAAATATTAAGTTATTTCGGCTTCGTTGCAGTATCATTGGTCATTAAGTCGTTTGTGCAGTTGCTAACTATAGTTTTTTCCTTCATTTACTAATGTTCTTGTCCTGTAAGTGTCTTAATGAGCAACGCCATATGGAAATGAATAATTTGGTTGAAATTGGTTAGGACTTAAAATATTCTGATAATATATTTTGGCTCAACAACAAGGTGCGATCTTGGTTGTTCTTTTCTTAATTATCATCCCACGCATCCCAAGGATTGTATTTAATAGCGTGCTTTCTCACTGTAAAGTTCTTTATTGCCTCTGATACTAAATTTTAAGTATATTTTATTTTGTGGTCCCAACACCTTACGGCTGCCCAACGAACTTCCTGTCACTTCACTTATAAAAGTTAGCGATGCCTGTCATTTGGGGGAGGGGGGAGGGGGGGTTCCCATGATGGTTCTGTCTGTTCATAAAAAAATTCCACGTATGGGAGGCAGGTGGTGGTGAGAGGGTGTAGAAATAGTTTAACAGTATCCCTGTCGAAGTCACTCTCTTCTAATATCATGGAATCTTCTAGCGATACCCTTGTGGATTGGGATGTAACATCGAATCTGGCAAGATCACTTCCAGATGTATCACGTCAAGCACTTTCACAAACTATATCGACTTCCTTACGTAGTGTGGACAAGGATACGTAGACATGGAATATGTCGTCGAATTTATAGTGTTAACTAGGGGACGTAAAGGAACTCCTTCTCTGTGTATTTTCGATGGGGAATAGCATTCTGACTGTATCCTTGTACAATTCTCGAGTGTTGAGGAGTGACACACATATTTTCACAGACAGGCAACACCATGACTATGCCCAGGAAACAGCTCCTGCCACCGGCGGTGAGTTCTCTTCAGGACGGCTCAGCAGAGAAATGTGTTGTCCAGTACTTATAAAGGATAGAACTGGACATGAAACCAATAGTTCGCCTGAAGGTGACGGATAGGACACACGGCGCTACGACGCGGCTGATAACCCGAGAAGATTTCGTCATTGAAATCCACCGAAATGCCTGCGTCCTAATTTTATACAACCTGCCAAGACACTGACCATACAGGGTGAGTCACCTAACGTTACCGCTGGATATATTTCGTAAACCACATCAAATACTGACGAACCGATTCCACAGACCGAACGTGAGGAGAGGGGCTAGTGTAATTGTTTAATACAAACCATACAAAAATGCACGGAAGTATGTTTTTTAACACAAACCTACTTTTTTAAAAATGGAACCACGTTAGTTTTGTTAGCACATCTGAACATATAAACAAATACGTAATCAGTGCCGTTTGTTGCATTGTAAAATGTTAATTACATCTGGAGATATTGTAACCTAAAGTTGACGCTTGACACCTCCGACGTTCAGTTGCGTGTTGTAACAAACACGGGCCACGGTCGGCGAGCAGCATCTGCAGGGACATGTTTACCATGACGACCGTGTTTACGAATGTGGCTGTAGTGCAGTGTTGCGGTTTGGTCTAGCTGTCGCAGTGTCCGCATGTAGCGCTTGCTGCTGTTGTTATTCTGCATTCGTCTCCGCACGCAGACTAACTGTAGTACACCGTGTTTTCAGACGTCTGTGATAGTGTAGTGTTGTAGGAACTGTGACCATGGTGTATTCGAACTCTGAAAAGGCGGAGATGATACTCATCTACGGTGAGTGTCGACGAAATGCAGCTGAAGCCTGCAGGGTGTATGCAGAACGGTACCCGGACAGAGAACGTCCAACGTGCCGCACATTGCAAAACATCTACCGCCAACTGTATGCAACAGGTATGGTCGTAGCACACAAACGGGTCCGTAACAGGCCCGTCACAGGAGAAGCGGGTGCAGTTAGTGTGTTAGCTGCTGTTGCCATGAACCCACACATGAGTACACGGGACATTTAGAGAGCCGGTGGACTGAGTCAAAGTAGTGTCATGCGCATACTGCATCGTCACCGCATTCACCCGCTTCATGTGTCGCTACATCAGCAATTACATGATGATGACTTTAATCATCGAGTGCAATTCTGTCAATGGGCATTAACAGAGAATGCGTTGCATTTCTACCTGTTTACCGATGAAGCGGGTTTCACAAACCACGGGGTAGTGAATCTACGGAACATGCATTGCTGGTCCGTGGACAATCCTCGCTGGCTCAGACAGGTAGAGCGACAGCGCCCGTGGACTGTAAATGTATGGTGCGGAATCATTGGCGACTACCTCATTGGTCCTCACTTCATTGCAGGGGCCCAAACAGCTGCAACATACATCGCGTTTCTACAGAATGATCTGCCAACGTTGCTCGAAAATGTCCCACTGGAAACGTGTCGACGTATGTGGTATGAGCATGATGGTGCACCTGAACATTCCGCAATTAACACTAGACTGGCCCTTGACAGGATGTTCGACGGGCGTTTCATAGGACGTGGAGGACGCATAAATTGGCCAGCCCGTTCTCCTGATCTTACACCTCTGGACTTCTTTCTGTGGGGTACATTAAAGGAGAATGTGTACCGTGATGTGCCTACAACCCCAGAGGATATGAAACAACATATTGTGGCAGCCTGCGGCGGCATTACACCAGATGTACTGCGGCGTGTACGACATTCATTACGCCAGAGATTGCAATTGTGTGCAGCAAATGATTGCCACCACATTCAACATCTATTGGCCTGACATGTCGGGACACACTCTATTCCACTCCGTAACTGAAAACGGAAACCACGTGTGTACGTGTACCTTACCCCTCATGGTAATGTACATGTGCGTCAGTGAAAAGACCAATAAAAAGCTGTTAGCATGTGAACGTAATGTGCTGTTCCAGTCTCTTCTGTACCTAAGGTCCATCACCGTTCCCTTTGGATCCCTACGTAATTCGGTGCTCTCCGATACACACGATCGAACAGCGGAGGAGTGGTACTCAAGCGTCAACTTTAGGTTACAATATCTCCGGATGTAATCAACATTTTACAATGCAACAAACGGCACTGATTACGTATTTGTTTATATGTTCAGATGTGCTAACAAAACTAACGGGGTTCCATTTAAAAAACGTAGGTTTGTGTTGAAAACATACTTCCGTGCATTTTTTTATGGTTTGTATTAACCAATTACACTAACCCCTCTCCTCACGTTCGGTCTATGGAATCGATTCGCCAGTATTTGATGTGGTTTACGAAATACATCCAGCGGTAATGTTAGGTGATTCATCCTGCATAGCTGCCTGTACCAACCTGCATTATCCCTTATGTTCCGTGACCTTGGCGTTGTCGGTACGTCAGTTCCTTCATTCTCACATACAGTATGTTGCAAGTATGTGGTATTCGGTGCTGTGAGTAAGTAACGTTCATTTAGGGCGACCTGAAACATTTTCCGGTTTTCTTGATCTGCTTGTATAGACTCCGTAAGGTATGTTTTAGGAGTGTGCGGCCGCTTCCATTTGAAACTAAAGGAATGTAAAGCACAAACGATGCTAATGATATTGAGCATTCGGTGTCGATTGTGTTGCGGGCCTACTGACGATGCCCTCACTCGGCTCGAAAGATAATTCGTGAGCCTTTTGTCGCATCTGAAGAAGCGTCAGCGTTTTATTCCACCAAGTATATGTATTATTTGTGTACAGAACGTTGGTCCATCATCATCTGTAGCCTAGCAATCTGCGCGCGCGCACGTAATAATACAACGGTTCAAGTCGGGGGAGCTGGAAGGTTATGGTATTAGAGAGCCACAGCAGGTACACGTATTGTTGAAATGCTGTCTACCATAGGTATCAAGGCTGAAGATGAAAGAAAGAGGGCATTTTATGGCCTTGAAATTTATATCCGATAATTTACATGCGATTGTAGGGGAAGGAGTAGAAGAAAATGTTGCAGGAGAATATAGGCTTTGGACAACGAATGAGAGAGGGGAAAGACTAATCGTGTTCTGTAGTAAATTTCAGATAATAATAGCGAATAATCTGTTCAAGAATCACAAGAGGAGAAGGTACACGTGGAAAAGGCCGGTTATACAGGACTATTTCAGTTAGATTACAACGTGGTGAGACATAGGTATCCAGGAGCAGGTATTGACGCAGATCACAATGTAGTAGTGAGGTAGAGTAGGCTGAAGTTCAAGAGATAAGTCGGGAAGAATCAGTATGCAAAGAAGTGGCATACGAGAATAGTAAGAGATAACGAGATATTCTTGAAGTTCTCTAAGGTTACAGATACAGCAACAAGGAATTGCTCAGTAAGCAGTACAGTGGAAGAGGAATAGTCATCTCTAAAGAGGACATTCACGTAAGTTAGAAAGAAAAACATAAATCAAGGTTATAGCGAAGAAACCATAGCTAAATGAAGAAACACATCAGCTGATCGATGAAAGAATTAAGTACAAAAGTTTTTAGAGAAATTCAGTAATAGAGAAATACAAGTCGATGAGGAATGAAATAAATAGGAAGTGCCGGGAAACTAAGACGGAATGGTTGCATAAAAAATGAAGAAATTGAAAAAGAAATGTCGGAGGACGGACTCAGCACTAGAGAAATCAAAATAACCTTCGGTGAAATTAAAAGCAAGGGTGTTAACATTAAGAGTGCAACGGGAATTGCACTGTTAAATGAAGAGGGGAGAGCGGATTGATGGAAAGAGTACATTAAATGCTTCTATGAGGGGAAGATATGGATGATTTGATAGAAGAAGAAACATGAGTCGATTTAGAAGAGATAGGAAATCCAGTTTTAGAATCAGAATTTAAGCGAGTTTTGGAGGACATAACATAAAATAAAGCAAAAGAGATAGATGATATTCCATCAGAATTTCTAAAATGATGGGGGTTGGAGGGGGGGGGGAGTTGGTAAAAACTACTATTCACATCGATGCTTAGAATGTACATGTCTGGCGACATATCATCTGACTTTCGGAAAAATATCATCCACAATGTACCGAAGACTGCAAGGGAGGACAACAGTAACAAATATCGCTGAATCAGTTTAATAGCTATAAACCGCAGCAACAGAGGCGAGGAGATTGTGTTTTGTTCCGCAAGTTCGCCCGCAGGAAAGCAAAAACTTCTTACAAAAAAAGTCACAAGGGGCGCCACTGAGATTCCACTCCGAATGTGTCACCGACCAGACGGATTTCAAAATTCACTGTCTTGCTAATTATCTTACACTTACAATTACGTTTAGTTTTTCGGCCGGCCGTTATGACCGAGCGGTTCTAGGCGCTTCAGTCGGGAACCGCGCTGCTGCTACTGTCGCAGGTTCCAACCCTGCCTCGGGCATGGATGTGTATGATGTCCTTACGTTAGGTTTAAGTAGTTCTAAGTCTAGGGGACTGATGACCTCAGATATTCCCATAGTGCTCAGAGCCATTTGAATCATTTAGTTTTTCGCCATGGTGAAAGATCTCGATTTATAGATGCAATGTTACTTTTATTTTATTCTGACTTTTACTCAATTATTGCCTATTTACTTTGCCACCCAAGGAGTTTCGTATTGTTAGCGTTTAAAAGTTTTATGTGGTGTGGATTTTAAATATGGATTTATTCCCACGTTTTGTATGTCAGTTCATGTTTTACTGTCAGACGCCAATGTTACAATATGAAGTAATTGTAATGAATGACTATGCATACTGAATTATAACAGCTGATTTTAAAAACAGAACTAAATTTCGCCCGAAGAGGCCATGAAGGCCCAACGGAACCGACCGGCCGCAGTGTCATCCTTAGCCCGAAGACGTCACTGGATGTGGATATGGAAGGGCCATGTGGTCTACACACCGCTCTCCCGGCCAAATGTCAGTTTACGAGACAGTAGCCGCTACTTCTCAGTCAAGTAGCTCCTCAGATTACCTCACAAGGGCTGAGTGCATCCCGCTTCCCAAAAGCGCTCGGCAGACCGGATGGTCACCCAACCAAATGCTAGCCCAGACCGACAGAGCTTAAATGCGGTGATCTGACGGGAACTGGTGGTGTTACTACTGCGGTAAGGTCGTTGGCACTTCTGATTTTAAAATACTGGTCAATCATTAACGTTTTCCATGTACCCACATATGGCACCTCAATTCTGGGCGCAAACTTTAAACTACGCAAAGAGGGAAAAAAAAAGAAAGACAGTGCAGCTGATTGTGTTTATAGTCGCCACAAGGGATATAACCTTCATTTTAGTAATATTTTTGGTAATTATCGGAGCCCCACACGAATATTCAATACATCTATGTGCTGTATGTCAGTTTTTACATCCGTCCCTCTTCTCACCTGATGAATGAAAAGCGTGATTGGAGTTTACTCTTGTTCAAATACTTTGACGCGTGATGCATCGTCTCAGTTCAGTAAAATTTAGTTAGTTGTTGATTGACGTGTATAGTTTAATTGAACAGTTTCTGAGACTTCGCTAATCTCGATTTCATTTCGTAATCTCGTAATCTAGTTTCCACGTGTCTTTGTCTCAGCACATTTTAAGTACGGATCTCAGAGCCTTAAGTTCGCAGATCGTGTCTCATAGTAACATATCCTTTCCGATTTGCTTTCCTGTTTTCAATTTTAGCTCTCATTTTGTGCAGAATTTCTGTTTTTGACTACCATGTGTTGGCGGAAACTTCCAGATTAGTTTCAGAACCTCTTCTATGGTGCAACTATTAACAGTTTATTCTCATCGATGAATTCTTGTTCACTTGCTTCATGCACTCAAACCAAGGGAACGACGGTTTGCCAACGACTTGCATACTGGTGATGTTTTTCTTTGTTCTTATGTTTGTCCTAAATATATATTACATGTGTATTTATGCGTGAATACCGCCACTGAAAGGTTCCTCTGACTCTTCCATAATTAATTATAAATCGTGCTGGGGGTCTCTAAGACGTAGTTGTAAATGTGATTCCGAGAGTTTTATGAAGAACTGTAACCTTCATTCATTTATTAGTTGTTTAGCTTAGACCTGTTAGTTTGTTCAGTTGTTGTTGACTAAAAGTGATATTTTTACAGAGTGCATGCTTACGTATTGCCATCCAAATGTCTGCTTTACGTCCTACTGCTATCCGTTGGGCAACAGTTAAATATGGCCAAGTTATTTATTTAATATTTATTCAGCTATCATAAACGTGCAGATTCGGCAACTCACTTCATTAAATTATCAAAGGTTTTTCTCTCATGTACATTCAGATAACGACTTCGTAACTTCTATGTTAATAGATACTTCATCGATATGGATACCTTCAAGCCGGCCCATGTGGCCGTGCGGTTCTGGGCGCTACAGTCTGGAACCGAGCGACCGCTACGGTCGCAGGTTCGAATCCTGCCTCGGGCATGGATGTGTGTGATGTCCTTAGGTTAGTTAGGTTTAAGTAGTTCTAAGTTCTTGGGGACTGATGACCTCAGAAGTTAAGTTCCATAGTGCTCAGAGCTATTTGAACCTACAGCATATACTTTACGGTATATGTGGCTGGTTTGCATGGTTCTTAATCATGTTAATATTCTTGTTTTTCTTATGTATCAGTAGGCCTGTTATAGATTTTCATGAGCTAACTGAACTTAGTTGTTTACAGCACTGTTTTTATATTTGTAACAGATCTCTAGATGGCAATAGACGGAACCAGTAATTGTGAATTGTACGATTCATGGGATGAAGACGGTCCTTTACAAATAAAGCAAGGTGCGTAAGCCGCAATTGGCTGAAAGATGAAATTTCGTTCTCTTTTCCGACGTCTGGTTAACGGAAGGAATTTGCTATGCACTAAAGTCAAGTTTCTTCAGCTACATTGAACTCTTAAATTTATTTTGTGACTAGTGTGTGGGATGTTACCGACGAACGATAGGCCGTTATTTGGCGAATTTGATTAAAGCACAATCTTGCACGTTGCGCTCAGCAAATATTTAGGTACCAGCGTGCGCTCTGTCTGTACTGAACTGTAAATACTCATTCTATTGGTTCTGATGAGCTGTTGACCAATGCGGTCGTGATTTGTTTAACTGTCTGTCCCGCTGACTGCCAACTGCAGCCATTTGCTTGCCTGGGCGAGCCGATAGTGTCAATCCTTGTGCAATTAACTTGTTTTACTACGTGTAATTAATTGCGTTGCTCTCTCTGTTGCAGAAGCTCTCTAGTATTTGTGAGCATTAAATTAATTTGGCGTGGGTTGTGACACACTGGTGGACGACACATGTTGTTGTCGGAAACTGTTACTTCGGCCATGCTTGACGAAGCAGACACCATTTTCCCGAACGTTTGCCTGTGAATGAAAATTTGTACAGCTTGGTATAACACAGTGTCGGATGTAATTTCAGCAAAAGATTGTATTCGTGAACATTTTTACTATCGTGTACACAGTATTTTTTATTAATATTGTTTGGAGCTTTGGATTAATATTTAATCTGTTAACTGGGAAAAATTTGTTAAATAGGAGAAAGCAAATAGTGACTATGTGCCGTGCACTATTTCCTTATGTTACTTCAAAGTTTGTGTTTTGATTAAAAGTAACAGCATACCTCTTCAGCTGCAATTCAAATAACTGAATATTTACCTAACGTACAAAAGAGCCTAGCCGCCCGCGGTGGTCTAACGGTTCTAGGCGCTCAGTCCGGATCCGCGCGGCTGCTACGGTCGCAGGTTCGAATCCTGCCTCGGGCATGGATGTGTGTGATGTCCTTAGGTTAGTTAGGTTTAAGTAGTTCTAAGTTCTAGGGGACTGATGACCACAGATGTTAACCCTAGCATTACCAACGGGGGGGCCTCGTAGGCCCACTGACTCAGTTTTTCTATGTTGTATCCACACCCTTTGATATATGAACTTGAAAGCAAAGGTAATTGTTCGTTATTGAATGTACTATTGAGTCATTACAGAATTTCGGAATAAAAATGTAATTAAAATTCATTTACTTGATTTAATTCTCTGTGGGCCTTAGAAGCCCACCCGTTGGTAATAGCAAGGAAAGATTTACGAGGTTGAGTCTCTCGTTTCAAATTCTTACCATGAAACGAATTTTGGCATTGTTGCCTTCAGACATATTATTATGAAGCGGACCATTGTTATTTTCAGTGTTTCTGCTGCTGTTGAACCAGCAACATGAGTAGACATCGTTTACGTGATTGAAAGAGTGCTAGAAGAAGTTTTGAACGAACCAGATTTAGAGGAAAGTGAAGTGGATGATGATGTGGAAGAAATTAGAACTGATTCATCGTCTGAGAATGAAGATGAGGTTGAAGCCAATCCACCAGATGATAATGATACGGAATGTGATAAATTCGTTGCAAAAAGTGGACGAGAGTATATTACGAAGCCATCTCGACAATATCGGCGTTCTGTACAAAATATAGTGCGAGAAAGAATGGGGCTAGGACAACAAGGAAGAATTGCGTCTCCGAAAGAGGCTATAGAGCTCTTTTTTACACCTCAAATTATGAATCTAATAAAACTACACTCAAATGAAGAGGCTTCTCGACTAGGTATTCAGCACACAGATGAAGATGAGTTATTTTGTTATATAGGACTCTTGCTAATCATGGGTTCAAATCATGACAATAAGATACCTGTCCAAGATTTATGGTCTTTGCTTCAGGGCCGACAAGTGTACTATGGATCAATGAGTCGGACCCGATTTTTCGAATTGACTAAAATATTGAGGTTTGATGATAAGAACACAAGAGAAATTCGTCGCCAGACTGACAAGTTTGCTCCAATGAGGGAAATTTTTGAAAGCTGCAATTCTTCAAAATGGTTCAAATGGCTCTGAGCACTATGGGACTCAACTGCTGAGGTCATTAGTCCCCTAGAACTTAGAACTAGTTAAACCTAACTAACCTAAGGACATCACAAACATCCATGCCCGAGGCAGGATTCGAACCTGCGACCGTAGCGGTCCTGCGGTTCCAGACTGCAGCGCCTTTAACCGCACGGCCACTTCGGCCGCCCGCTTCAATTCTTCACTTCCATTGTATTTCATTCCTGGTCTACATACAACAGTGGATGAGATGTTGTCTTTGTTCCGTGGTCGCTGTCCATTCAAGGTGTTTCTAAAAGAAAAACCTGGAAAATACGGCATTCTAATTCGAATGCTGTCTGATTCTGAGACTAGATATGTGATCAGCATGGACACCTATACAGGCAAGTCAGGAAATACACAGCATTCAAATGGACCGATGGAAATTGTAAAGAGACTAATAAAACCTATTGAAAAATCAGGCCGTAATGTTACCACAGATCGGTACTATACTTCAGTGGAGCTTGCTGAGACTCTATGGAATGATTTTCACCTCACACTTGTTGGCACCCTACAGTCTAACAGACGACACATACCTGAAGAGCTGAAGACTACAACTGGCCGCAGTTTACACTCTTCCATCTTTGCTTATACTGACCCTCAGACACAGAGGCCACCAGTTACTCTTGCATCAACGCTAGTCCGCGAGAAGCCAAAACGACTGCTGTTGATGCTTTCAACTTATCACTCAGAAGGGGTGTTGAATGAAGACTCAAAAAAGACTAACATAAATCTTTTTTATAATTCTACAAAGGGAGGCGTGGACACCATAGACCAGATGGCAAGACACTACAGCACAAAGAGAGGAACAAGAAGATGGCCTTTGTCCCTCTTCTACACACTCATTGACATAGCAGCAATAAATGCATATTCACTCTTCCTCCTCAACTTTCCGAATTGGAAAAAGAATTTGCTAAACCGCAGAAGAGTTTTTATCACTAACTTAGGTCTCGAACTAATAAGATCTCAAGTAGATAAACGGGCACAAAATTTGTATGGACTTCAGAAGCCAGTAATAATGGCAATGGAAAGCATCACACAACGGAAGCTCAGCTGCTCTGTAGAACCATCATCCTCAACAGCAGAACCAGGAACACGTGGACGGTGCCACCTATGCTGCCAAGAAGCTGCATCTAAAAAGATCAAGTACAACAAGCTGGGAAAGTCAACTGTTACCTGCTCTCAGTGCCACAAACACGTCTGTGGGAAACACTGCAGGAAGACAGTGTTGTGTGAAAAATGCGTTGCAGAATGAGACAGTAAATTTTGTTTGCTTCATGTAGTGTATCGAATTAAAAAAGTCGTTTTTATAAGAAAACACTATTTTGAAACATTATTCCAAAAAATATATAAACTGAATCTCGTGATTTGTTCATTTTATTCCTATTATAATAACATCTTTTATTATCCAGTATACAAAAACAATGTCTAAGCATTTTCAATTGTTATTAGAGGTATCAGAAGTAAATAAACTTGATTTATGATAAAATAAATTGTGGTATTCTTTATGGGCCCCCGTTGGTATTACATGTAACAAAAAATACGTTGGTAATGCTAGGGTTAAGTCCCATAGTGCTCAGAGCCATTTGAACCATTTTGAACCCAAGAGCCTTCTAATTGCTTGCCTCATTTGTTGAGATCTTTTGTTAATTTCATAGCTGTTTAAATTCTCAGCTGATAAGGACCAAACCCCGGTATTCCTTCTTAAGATTGTTTTAAAAGTTTGTTTACAACTATTAACTTATTAACTGTTTGAGGGCAAAATCCCGTTATAGGCTTTGTTTTGAATATGTTAATGACCAGTGGGATGGTCGTTCTAGTACGCAAAATATTAGTCTTGTGTCTTTGCCAAAACAAATATTTAATAAGAGGTTTGTGGCTTTCTGCTCAAGGATCCCTGTATACAAAACAATTTGCTCCATGACTAACCGATGCCTATCTTTAATCTGTGGTATCAAATTTCACTAGGGAAATACCTCACGTCGCATAAGGTGGAAAGCCTGTGTTACACTGCCGTGATACCGATATAGAATAGCACAGAAGAAATGTAGCTTGTCGAATGGAGGTTAGTTCGAAAACATAAATGTCTTCCACAAATCAAGAGAAGGTAGGTACGTCATTTCTTTACAGAGAATGCAGCTAGAATGCAAAGAGCGCAGTTGTACGCACAAAGATATCCCGACAGACGGTGCCCAACAAGAAAGACGATTCAGTGAATATGAAAAAAAAGAAACCATTTTTGGAAGGGCAAAGGAATACTATGCTTGCAACTAGGGAAGGAAGAAAATGGATGTTTTGGCAGCTGCTGCTCGTAATGAACATGCCAGCTCCAGAAAAATTGCAAGTGCCTCCGGAATAAGTCAGCACAGCATCGTTCATATTTTGCGCACAAACCACTCCCCGTTCGTATCATGTATCGCTCCACCAGCATATTAACCAGTGAGACTGCAGATGATGCACACCATAAGTTCTCTCTTCAAAGAATTCTCTTTACCGATGAAAGTCATGGAAAACTGAACATAAGAAATACGTACCGCTGAATATTTGCACTGGCTAAGACAGGTTGAACGTCAGGGGCAGTGGAGGGTGAATATGTGGTACAGGAGTATTGGAGACCACGTGAGTGGTCCTTACGTCACTGAAGAAACACTAATCGCTGTCCTAGACAAAGTGTCAGTTGAAGTACTTAGCTTTATGTGGTGCCTGCATCACTAACCGTTTGTTGCTAGGAAAGACTCAACTATCCCTTTTCTGGTCGTTGCATGGTATGCAAAGGCGTTATCAATTGTCCTGCACATTCTGTGATTTGTCACCTCTGGAACTTTCTTTTCTGGGTTAAACTCAAAGACGAGGTCCGCTCCAAGAGGACTTGAAACAGCATTCGTGTAGTCTGTTCAATGATAGCGATGGAATCTTTTCAGTCTGTCCAGTAGTCCTTGCATCAGCGGCTGTAATGGTCTTTTGACATAGACGGTGGCAATTTCGAACAGTAGATGTGACAAATAAAATTTTAGGAAAGTGTTTATAAGGATATTCTTTGTGATTTCATTTTTGTTTATTATTGTTATTGTTATTACTATTATCATGTTAGTGGCAGGAACTGCAGTCATACAAGTACTACCAGAATAAATTTTATTCGTTCATAGTTAGTATTATTTACTCACGCTTCAGATACTCAAATCATTTTAAAACTATTTGTCGTATTAAAAATTTTATTTCTTAGTAAACTGTGTGAAATTCTGGTCCAATACAACAGCCAGAGGGCCTTAACACATCAGGTTAAATAAAATATATAAATAGCATAATTTGATATAGACGGTGGCAATTTCGAACAGTTGACGTGATAAATGAAATTTTAGGAACATGTTTATGAGGATATTGTTGAAGGGTGAAACGCCACCAAATTTGTCTCTTTTAGAACTACGATAGTAGCAACAGAAGTAAATTACTACAGCATTACGATTCTTAAACTGTTCAGAAAATATCTGAAGTTGACAGCTTATCTGAATTACGCTTGGTAGTTAGGCCCTTACTTAGCCCACGTATGTGGCAAATTCGGCTCCAGGAAAGTTTTCTACATCACAAAGAAGCAGCAATGTATGCTCCTGTTAAGAAGGTTATAACAACAGATGTGCAAAATTATACACCAGCGTCCATAAAGTCTGTCTGTTACACAATCATAGAACATTTTATAAGTATAAATACAGTAAGGTTCCTTAAAACTCTGAAGCATCTGCAAAAAATCTGCACGGAATCTGGAGACATAATTTGTGTGAAACACAGCTTAGAGCTCATGTACCTTGCAAATATAGGAAGTAGGCGAAAAGGTAGATTCCCTCGTCCTAGTACATCGAGTAACAGCCGTCTCAAAGAGGCCATAAACTTTTCACAAGAACTAAATGTTCTGGAAAAACATTACTGTCTGTTACATATCGGGGGCTATTCAGTAGGGGTCGAAAAGAAGAACACCATTGACGAAGAAATAGTGCGCTGCTCATTGCAGACTAACTTAGCCGACTCCGTAGCAGACAATGCACTAGAAGAGTCTTTACGCTTCTAGGAAAAAGTCGGTACTGAATAAAAACATTACTAGAACACTCTACACCACTTCGAGAAATCGTGACGGAAATATGCGTTAAGAACTTCAATAAAAATAACGTTAGTTGGCACCTCTGGCACCACGAGTACAGATGATTTTTACATTGCTTAATGGAAGATGCGACTGAGGTCAGAATACCGTAAAACGATCACAAGAAAAAAGTTGGCTTGCAGCTCAGTGCAAGTGAGCGATATGGAAACATTGCCTATTAAACTGTGTCCCAAGCTATTAGAAAGAAACGTTTGGAGATGGGTAGAGATATAATGAGAACTCGGAGGTAATAAATTAATGATTGTAAGTGAATATTTAGCTTTTTTGGAGACAGACAGCTTACACTGTATAGCAGCATCTTTAGTTGATATTTAGTGTTCAAAGTGATGGACCACCTTTCTCAATCAAGCAGTAGGACAGACACACACACTTTTTTTTTCGCACATCGTGAAATATCCTTGTAGCTTTACATTTCTGGCTCTTGCACTCTTGATTAGTTTACTATGAATCAAAGCATCCTCTTCAATGTTCCAGGAAGCTGACGTCATTAGAAAATATTGATTGGTGTATGCGACCATGAAACGATACACTTGTATATTTGCACACGGCATCGTAATTCGATAGACTCATTTACTTAGCTGACGTGGCACCGGCGAAACAATTCTCCTCTCTGATTGGCTACTGTCCGCCTCGATAGCTGAGTGGTCAACGCTGCAGAATGCCATGCAAAGGAGCCCGGGTTTGATTCCCGGGTGGGTCGGGGATTTTCTCCACTCACAGATTATCTGTGTTGTCTTCATCATCGTCTCATCCCCATTGACATTCAAGTCGCCGAAGTGGCGTCAACTAAAAAGACTTGCACCAGGCGACCGGTCTACCAAACGGGTGACCCCAGTCACTCGAAATTTTTTTTTTCATTGGCTACTGGGGCTCTGGTTGAGCACCAGAATTTATAACTTTAATACTTATTATTTGTTACATAAGATGTCAAATAGAAATTTGCAGAAGTGTATAGCATCTATTATCGATGAGATATAAAGTGGTACTAAAGTAAAATATCTGACAATAGTATTTGAAACATATGAAAGATTGACATAAAAGTTTTCTGAGTATGATACCACATCACAATGTATAAACTGTACTGGAGAAACCAACATTTATGCCAGTGTTACAGTGGAATTCTTCTGGGACTCTTGGTGTGTTTCAGCTGTGCTTTGTCGCTGCTGCTCAGTGAGATGACATTACGTCAGAATTAAAAAAAAAATATATTTGATCTAATTGGTCTCTTGAGGCGGAAGGTGTGGAAACTTTATTGTAGTAGGTTATTAAGATGTAGGGAGCGGGGATCTACCGTTGTCTATTGCTTCTTAGATTGTGTGCTACAACAGGTAGTCCCCGGCGAACGTGGTGAGGGCTCCAGTTTTCCTTCTGTCGGATGCAGGCAGTGCTATCGTCTCTCGCCGGCCGCGGTGGCCGTGCGGTTCTGGCGCTGCAGTCCGGAATCGGGGAACTGCTACAGTCGCAGGTTCGAATCCTGCCTCGGGCATGGGTGTGTTTGATGTCCTTCGGTTAGTTAGGTTTAAGTAGTTCTAAGTTCTAGGGGACTTATGACGTAAGATGTTGAGTCCCATAGTGCTCAGAGCCATTTGAACCATTTTTTTTTTTTTTTTGCTATCGTCTCGTGTTGCTGGTGCGGCCTGATGAACTACTGAAGGCTGGCAGCCAGGATGAGGCAAGCCTGATTCCATCTTCTACTCATGTTGCTACGGTGTTTTAATTTTTCATGACTTCCCTGATCTTGCGTTTGACCAAATGGCTGATTGGCGAGGTCGCTGGTTTCGTTCAATTTCATTTTCTTCCCGCGGTCTTGCTGGTGTTCGGCAACTGCAGATTTGCTGTATTGCCCTAGACGAATGTAGCAATCGGTTTCACGGATGCACCTTGCTATTGGCTTGCTGGTCTCACCGGTGTATACAGAGTGAGCCAAAAAGGACTTTACAACTTTGGAATGATATAGAATTTATTGTGATAACTTACAAAATCGGTAGATGTGTCATTTTGTAGCAAACTACCTCAGTGGTGATTCACGTAGTGCATCTGTATCCCATTCAAACAGTTCAAATGGCTCTGAGCACTATTGGACGTAACAGCTGAGGTCATCAGTCCGCTAGAACTTACAAGTACTTAAACGTAACTACCCTAAGGAGATCACACACAACCATGCCCGAGGCAGGATTCGAACCTGCGACCGTAGCGGTCGCGCGGTTCCAGACTGAAGTGCCTAGAACCGCTCGGTCACACCTGCCGGCTGTATCCCATTCCACCTCCAAGAGTGCTACCCTAGTGCATAGTCAAAACTGCTACCTCCACAGATGCAGAGCGCGTTCGCTGTGTATTTGGATATGCTAGAAAACTTTTTAATGAAGTGACGGAGAAAGGAGGGTTTACTACCCTCAACATAGTGCACCACTTCATTTCCTTGCGCAAGTTCGAGATTTCCTCGATAATCGCTTCTCAGGTCGGTGATTGGACCGTGAATGGCCAGTTCCATTGCCACCTCGATCCCCAAACTTGACACCACCTGATTTATTTGTCTGGATTTTCATTAAAGACAGTGTGTATGTTCCTCCACCAATAAAAAAAAATCAGCCGAACTGAGAAACCGGATCTACGGTGCCGCTGCACAAATTCGCCCGATTTGCAGGGAAGAAATTGATATTTGCCGAACGACAAAGACTAGTCACAGCGAACCAAAATGACACTTGAATTTTGATGTGTAACTTGAGGGTATTTGCTAGAAAATGACGTAGCTAACGATCCTGTAAGTTATGTCAATAAATTCCCATATCATTCCAAAGTTGTAAAGTCCTTTTGACTCTTGTCATACTTCTCCACACTGACATTGCTCCTTGTACACGTCTGCAGTGTATGAAGCATTTACCTTGCCCTTGGTGGTGCCTAGTACATCATGGATCTTGCGTCTACTGTAGAAGAGAGGCGGGATTTCAACTGGGGGAAGGTGCTTACCGATCTGATTAGCGACATTTTTCCCATGGGGTACGTGCTTTGCTGGCTGCAGTTTGTCGATTTATTAACTTTCGTTTGTTCATTGCCATGGCTGTGTGGATCGATTTATGGTTGTCGTCACTGATGAAGAACCTTGTGCGCAGCCTTATGTTTGTAGCATCACTTAGGCGCTGCCTGCCAGTGCCAAGAACAAACAACTTAGTTTTTATGCGCTCAGTGGCGGGTGGATTGGGCATGCAGATACATGGCCGTATGTGTATTCCGATATACTCTGTGTCCAGCAACGCGCATACGGGAACAAGAGCTCTGCATTCGTCTAGGACAACACAGCAAATCTGCAGTGGCTGAACACCAGCACGACTACGGCAATGACATGAAATTTATTACTCATTTGTCTTTGAAAAACACAGCTACTGTGTGGATTATTTTGCGTGTGCATTTGTAAGTCGCTTATCGATGTACGCACACGATGTTATGACTAAAATATTTGGCATCCCGTTTGAAATTTGTACTACCCAATATTCTGACTGAGAATTAATACCCAAGACACATATACACCGTTCAGTCACATTAATGGGACCATCGCCGCTGTTCGACGTCAACGTGCTATTACCACTCACAAACGGCAGATGGCAGTACTAGCAGTGGAAGGTATGTAAAGCGTGTCATGGGGACGCGATAAACAGTGCAATCGTTGTCGTATGACAGAAACAGGGATATTTATCTGGCGTCCTAAGGTATGTCATCATTGCCTCTCGAACTAAGGGTGGAAGCATTTCTGAAACAGCTACGTTTGTAAACTGTTCGTGTGCCACCGTAGCTACACTATAACATGCATGACAAGATGGCTTTATTCGAAACCAATTCCGAGGAGACTCTGGTGCACCACGGGCGATAGGTGACGTCAGCTGGAATTCGTACAGAAATACCGCAACTGCATGTCAAGTGAGTGGCGGCAGGTGGCTTCTTCAGATGAATCACATTTTAAACTCCTTAGGATTGATGCCCATTGGATCACCGGAAGGATACTGGTCGAAGAAAGGAGCATTATGGTCTGGGGAATGTTTTCGTAGCATTTCCTGGTTGTTCTCATCATTCTGGAATGCACAATCGATCAACACAAGTATGCGACTATCCTTGGGATCCGTGTCCACCTCGCAGTGTATGTGCGTGGTTCGAAGAGCACCAGGATTAGTCTGACCTAGTCCTCTGGCCACCAAACTCCCCGAATTCATACCCAATCGAGATCTGTGGGGCCGGCCGGGGTGGCCGAGAGATTCTAGGCGCTACAGTCTGGAACCGTGCGACCGCTACGGTCGCAGGTTCGAATCCTGCCTCGGGCATGGATGTGTGTGATGTCCTTAGGTTAGTTAGGTTTAAGTAGTTCTAAGTTCTAGGGGACTGATGACCTCAGAAGGTAAGTCCCATAGTGCTCAGAGCCATTGAACCATTGAGATCTGTGGGATCACCTTGACGTGACTGTTCGCGCCATTGATCCTCAACCGAGAAACCTAGCGCAGCTATCCAAGACAGTGGAGTTGGCGTGGCACAACATTCTTGTCGGTATCTTCCAAAATGTCGTTGACATTGTTCCAGCGTCTCTCGCAGTGATCCGCGCTGCGAAAGGTGCTTATTCAGGCTTTTGACAGGTAATAACACTAATATACGTATTATGAGTCATCTTTGTGTAAAGAAGCATGTTCGGGAACCGGTGCCTCGATTTGCGCTGCGTTGAAACAGCTGCTTGGAGTGAAGACGCAAAATCAATAGAGTTCGCAGAACTCTGCGATCTTTTCTGGTGGGTTCAGATCCAAATTATATCCCCACACGGACGGCAGTTTTGTCACAGATGGGGCCAGTGTCGTGGGCGTAATGGTAATGTTTGTAGTGGGAATGGTACATCCCAGTAAACATAAATTTAGAAACAGAAAACTGAGAGCCAAAAGCATTTTCCGACTACAAAAAAACATGTTGTTTAACTGACAGAGAAAAAAATCAGTACCTTTACAGAATATGGAGCTGACAAGAACTTAGTTGCAATCATAAAAGACACACTAACAAATACAAAAAGCAAAATTAAAATTCTGGGTGAAACCTCAGAACCTTTGGAGAATGGTGACCCCATTTCTGTTCATATGTTTACTAGAAAAGGTAATTAAGGAATGGGGGAAACGAACAGAAAAAGGAATTTAAAAAAACCTAATTTGAAGAAAAGGGGGATAAACTGAGAATATATTCTATGGCTTCTGCAGACGAACTTGCCATATTAACGCGGTATATAGAATGTGCAACAATGCAGATAAACTTTGCACAAGAAGCAGCTTCGAGATCAGGACTACGTAGAGTATATATTTGAAAATGATCAGAATATATGACATGATTATTGAAGAATGAAAAAGTTACAAAATTTAAACACCTAAGTGAAACAACACAACTGTATGCCTTGGACAATAAATTAACTTAAAAAGAGCAAGGAGAGTGGAGGTAGCATTTCAATCGGTAAAAACGTTGTAACAAGAACTCTGTCTATAAATGTGAAACTCATTCACTACGACGCTGTCACTACACCAGATCACCTTTATGCTTCAGACATTCTCCCGTTAAATAAAACCAAGCAATTAGATGCAATAGGAAATAAAGGAAGAAAAACAGTAAGAAAAATCTTGCGACCAAAATGTAACACTGCGAAATGGTAATTAATATGTAATAAACAATTTTATGAAAGTGTATAGTAACTAAGGGGGCTAGAGAAAAAGAAGGTAAGAAAATAATTTTTAACCTTTTTGAAAGAAACCCAAAAACATGAACAACGTGGATCAAAGTAGTTATAGCAGACCCATGGGGAATAACGCAGGATAAAATATGAGAAAGGGAAAAGTTCAGGGTAAAAGTAAGAATTTACAAGGGCTTCCAGGAAATGAAGAATGCAATATGGCCAAAATAAAAAAGAACAACTCAAGGAAATAATGAGAAAGTACTGGAGAGAAAGAAATGAGAAAAGAAAGAAGGCATAAGTTAATTCATGTAGTGCTCAGTAGGTCCAACGACAAAAAAAAAATCAGTTCCTCGTGAGATTTCTAATATACTACCTTTTCGAAAAAATGTGTAGGATCATGGCAACTATACGCAGGACCTTCCTTTCCAACCCAAACATTAGGATATCCGTTGTTTAGGTGCTTCGGAATTTCATATCGAAACCGGAATGGTAATGGTTCACCCTCGTGCTTGAACTCACACTTTCTAGAGGACAAGAAGAGGTACAGTCTTTAGGAATTGTGCAAACACTTTTTTACAAGAGGTTTATCTTCCATTCAGCAACATTGGTGCTCTCTATCGACCATGTACAATTCGAGCTCACAAGTTAAAACAGAATAATTGACCGTCATCTCAGCGTATGGTTTCTCACCGTTACGGAGGCGGCTATTGCGGCGGCTGAAAACATCATGATTTCTGACGTGGATCTCATTCGGGAACACTACATAATTGTAGAACGTTCGTTACTAACTGAACTGAACCCTGAATTCAAATTAATTTAATGCCTTTGCTTGCACAAATTATTTATTATTCAGATTTATTTACCACTCCACCAGTACACTCCACAAAGTATTCTTCAAAGTGAGCATCCCAAAAACAATTTGACTAGTGGTTATCGATGATTCTTCTCTCACATGATCCAGCACCGTCTGCGTAATTCTGCTATGGGACAATCTTGACTAGCTTTCTGTAGCATTGTCAACATCGAAGATTCGTGGAAGATTAAGACTGTTTGCTGGACCTGGACTCAAAAACGGGATCTTTGGTTTTCCAGGTTTCGTACTCTATCGACTGAATTGGTCAAGCACGACTCACAGCTATATTTCCGCCAGTACTTCTCCTACCTTCGTAACTTCATAGAAGGTGCGGAACTAGCGCTCCTAGAAGAAAGGACGCTGCGGAGATTTAACCACAGGTTGGCTAGCGCAGTCAGAAGAGCGGTTGCTCGTGAAAGGAAAAGATCCCAGATTCGAGTTTCGGCCCGGCACAGTTTTAATGTGCCAGGGAGTTCTCGTAGCTGTCTAATAGAGCGATAATTTCTATCCTGTATTAAATGCTTGCCTGTAGGTCTGTGAAACATCTAATATTTCATTTTCGGAATCACTAATGAACTGGAAACAGTGATAAATACTGCGGGCATATCACACACGATTGCCTGTTCTTTCTGTAGGTAGCGACACAGTCCAACACATAATTACTAGGCTATGCTGAAAAGTAATGCCTTAGAATGTTTTATGTGGTAACTCTTTAAACCTTTGAAAGAAATTGTGATGTGCGTACTGTACGACCTTCGGTACACACACCATCAGATTATTTGACTTGTCGCTCTAACGAAGTGGGCGAGTGACAGCAATATGTCTCGTGGTCTTATCGTGGCGTGTTTATCTTCTGCCGTTAGGTCAGACGATAGAAATGCCACTTCCACGCTTAGAGTGGCAGATTGACGGTGACCAACTTTAAACTCAACTTGATTACTTTTCACACACTTTAATAAAATAATAACAAGCATAAAATAACTTTACGTGGTTCTGGATGCTGTTTACAAGTGACAATCTGAAGTTCCTTTGGTCTTGGTACGTTAATCTTATTCTCAGATCTCTCTGATACTTGACAAAGTGTTTATACATTTCTCTTCATGGCTATGTACAGGAATATGATAATCTTACTAGGCGCAGACTGAAACTTGACTACAGACTAATGCAGACTGAGTAATCGGAAGTCTGTACACTTGTTTCTTTTTTTTTCCTATATTGAATTTCAATTCCCCCCGAAGGGGGCGGACCGGCAGCAGCTTAGCACACTTGTTATAATACCTCGAGCGTTCAGGTATCAATGCGCGGGTGTGATCCGCGAGGAGAAAAGGTTCTACGTTAGCAGCAATCTCATTGGCTGTGTTACACATTAATACGCGGATCGGCGGAAGCAGAATTTGGTCCGTCTTTATGGCAGCGCCATCTCGTAGTGCAGAGACGGACGAGCGCTGCGCCTGCGCTGTTGTGCTTAGCGGGGCGCGCGCTAGTGGGAAAGTTGTGTACGCGCTGACTACGCGGAACTATGCACACAACAAAAATCAAATGTAATTGACATTCTACACCTTTATTCTTCATGTATACATATTTATTCGTCAACATAGTCACTCTGGCAACGAACACATTTCACCCAACGACAGACCAGTTTTTTCATACTGTGTGCTTGAGATGGTGGGGCCAGAGCCTCACCTCTGCTTGCTTGCACCGCTTCATCGCTATCAAAGTGAAGTCTTCGAAGCTGTTATTTAAGTGTAAGAAACAGAAGTAAATCGGATGGGGCCAAATCGGGACTGACGGACGATCCATCACGTGAACCCAATGCGTCGGATTGCAGCAGATACTGCTGCGCTCGTGTATGGTCTCGCATTGTCATGTTGAAGGAGAGAATGCTCCATATACGAGGGTTTTCCAGAAAGGAAGTTCCGATCGGTCGCGAAATTGAAACCACTGGGATAATCCTTTAAAGCTTTGCAGAGATGTGCTGGGAAGTGTCTCTAGTATGCCAGTCGATCGTGTAGCGTCGCTTTCAGTTTTGAGTGAACAGTGAGCATAAACATGCGTAGAGAATAGCACCTCCTGCCCAGTATTAGGGCCTGGTTTGAGATTTCGCCTGTGTCATGCAGCCCACATAACACAACGGCCGAGCAGTTCCTTCTCCATGCCAATTCTCGGCCGCACACTGCAGGGGCAATGAAGACGCTCCTGCAGCGTTTCCGCTGACAAGGGAACCTCCCCATCGCACCCCCCTCAGATTTAGTTATAAGTTGGCACAGTGGATAGGCCTTGAAAAACTGAACACAGATCAATCGAGAAAACAGGAAGAAGTTGTGTGGAACTATGAAAAAAATATGCAAAATATACAAACTGAGTAGTCCATGCGCAAGATAAGCAACATTAATGACAATATGAACTAAGGAGCGCCGTGGTCCCGTGGTTAGCGTGAGCAGCTGCGGAACGAGAAGTCGGTGGTTCAAGCCTTCTGTCGAATGAAAAGTTTATTTTATTTTATTTATGATAATCACAACCACAAGAAAACCTAAATCGGGCAAGGTAGAAGAATCTTTTTACCCATTCGCCAAGTGTACTAGTTAGGTGGGTCGACAACATATTCCTGTCGTATAGAATATATCAGACGTGTTTTCCTGTGGAGGAATCGGTTGACCTATGACCTTGCGATCAAATGTTTTCGGTTCCCATTGGAGAGGCACGTCCTTTCGTCTACTAATCGCACGGTTTTGCTGTGTGGTCGCAAAACACAGACACTAAACTTATTACAGTGAATAGAGACGTCAGTGAACGAACGGACAGATCATAACTTTGCGAAAATAAAATTTTCACTGGAGGGAAGGGTTGACCCAAAGACCTTACGCTCGTCAGTTGCTCACGCTATCCACGGGACCACGGCGCTCCTGAGCTCACACTATCCTTGATGTTGCCTATCTTGCGCATGGACTACTCAGTTTGTATATTTTGCTTATTTTTTTCATAGTTCCACACAACTTCTTCCTGTTTTCTCGACTGAACTGTGTTCAGCTTTTCAAGGCCTATCCACTGTGCCAACTTATAACTAAATCTGAGGGGGGTGCGATGGGGAGGTTCCCTTGTGAGAAGTGTTTGATCACCCACAATAGAGCCCGTAACTGGCTCCCCCTGATTCTCATCTCTGCTCACAAGAACCGCTGCCTATGAAGACAAAATTTTTCCACAGACAACGAGCTACAGACCAGTGCAGATAACTGGCCGAAAGCACAGGCGGCTGTTTTCTATGACGATATTGGAAAGTTGGTACAACACTACGACAACACTCAAAGTCAGAGCAGCGACTATGTAGAGAGGTAGGTGGATGGTGTGCTTAACTGTTGCGAATAAAACGTTTCTTGTTTTCACTGTGGTTTCCATTTTGCTACCGTCCGGAACTTACTCTCTGGACAACGCTCGTATGAACGAATCCTTTGAATTCAAAACTTGATTACAGCACACTTTCCCACGCGCCGACTTACTTACGTGACACACTGCCGTGTTACACCCTAGAGTTCGGAGCTTTCTAGTGGCAGAGGGCTTCAAATATGTGGAAATAATGAATAAAGGTGTAGACTGTTAATAATGTTTGTTTTATTTAAAAAGTTTTAAGAGCTGTCATATACAAAACTGGCAGGCATTACTTGTAAGCACATCCTCATATAATCGTGAAACGCACTACTCCGAATGTTGCAACCGCCTGACATTTGAGTCATCAGTCTTCTGACTAGTTTGATGCGGCCCACCCAGAATTCCTCTCCTGCGCCAACCTTTTCATCTCACAGTAGCAGCTGCAATCTACGTTCAAAATGGTTCAAATGGCTCTGAGCACTGTGGGACTTAACATCTGAGGTCATCAGTCCCCTACACTTAGATCTACTTAAACCTAACTAACCTAAGGACATCACACTCATCCATGCCCGAGGCAGGATTCGAACCTGCGATCGTAGCAGCAGCGCGGTTTCGGACTGAGGCGCGTAGAACCGCTCTTCCACAGCGGCCGGCTGCAATCTGCGTACTCACTTATTTCCTGGATGTATCCAAATCTTTCGTCGGCAGTTTTGACCCTATACAGCTCCCTTTAGTACCGTGGAAGTTATTCCCCGGCGTCTTAACAGGTGTCCTATTACACTGTCCCTTCCTCATTCCTCACCTTATCAGTCCACCTAATTCTCAAAATTCTGCTGTAATTTATTATTTGATGACAAAGTCTGTAAATGAATCCGCGGTCATATCGGCACTTCATTTGTAAAAGTCCGCCTTAATCACACAAGTTTTACAATTCGTTATTACCGGTTTCAGTTACTGCCATTTTCAGATCTGTTACAGATAAAAACACGTGTAATCAACTAAGTTCAGTTGGCTGAAACTAAATCTGTACCAGACCTAATGATACCGCAGCAGCGGCTAGGAGACTGGAGCTTCTTCCTCAAATACCGCCACGGGAAGACAAGAACTTCACATAAAGAAGCCACAAGGCGACGCCATTTAGATCCCACTTCGAATGTGCTATCGGCTATCGAGTTTCTAATTAATAGTCACTGTTTTGTTAATTGCCCTACAATTACGGTTATGGTCATGGTTTAATTGTTTTGTCATACTGAAATTTTTTGATATATAGATGTGATGTTATTTTTAATCTTTATATTCTGCTTTTTATACAGCTGTACGTTATTTATTTTGCCGACTAGGAGCTTCGAAATTTTTTGTTTACACCTTTTATGCGGATTTTAATTATGAATCTCATTTCACGTATCGAACGTCAGTGCACGTTTTATTGTCAGACGTTCATTTTGCCATGTGAAGTAATTTTAATTAATGACTACGCGTGCTGCATTTAACTATTACGATATTGGTTACTCATGTTCCCTGGCCTCAGTTATTTGTATAAATACGAGATTCATCCAGCCCATTACAACGCTTACTGTGTACCTACATATCTATACGAGGGTTGGAACCTTAATAGTGGTAACTATTTATTTAGAACTCGTACAGAATAGAAACGTGTTTCAAAGTTTTACTGACCTTCGAAGTCGTCACCAGAATTTTGTATAACCTGTTGCCAGCGATGTGGAAGTTGTAGAATACTCTTAGCAGTGATAGTTGTGTTGACAGTTCGAGCGGCGCGGTTTGTTGTGGCCGAGCGGTTCTAGGCGGTTCAGTCCGGAACCGCGCGACTACTACAGTCGCAGGTTCGGATCCTGCCTCGGGCATGGATGTGTGTGGTGTCCTTAGGTTGGTTAGTTTTAAGTAGTTCTAAGTTCTAGGGGACTGATGACCTCAGATTTTAAGCCCCATAGTGCTCAGAGCCATTTGGCGCGGTCTATTGACCGACGAATTTGTAGAAGTTCAAAAGGGAATGCCGTGAAGTTCAGTGGTTCAGATGGCTCTAACCCCTATGGGACTTAACATCTGAGGTCATCAGTTCACTAGACTTAGAACTACGTAAACCTGACTAACCTAAGGACATCACATACATCCATGACCGAGGCAGGATTCGAACCTGCGACCGTAGCAGCAGCGCGTTTCCGGACTGAAGCGCCTTGAACCACTCGGCCACAGAGGCCAGCTGCCGTGAAGTGTTTCCTTCAGTTTAGAAATCGAGTTGAACTCACTTCTGTCTTTATGCTGTTCATTTTTGGAACACAACCTACGACCAGCGTAGAGGCAGAAGTGATGACACTTTCTGCAGGACCTGACCTTCATTTTGCAGGAGAGTGCTCGAGTACGTACAGTGCAAGCTGTTACTGATTTGTTTGACTGATGGGGCTGCTAAGTGCTATACCACCTACTGCACTTCCCTGAATTAAACCCTCGATTTCTGAACTGAAGCAAACACTTCACGGCATTCGCTTCAGAACTGCTACAAATTCGTCGGGCAATAGACCGCGCCACTCGAACTGTCGACACATCTGGCACTGCTAAGAGTATCCCACGACTTCCACGTCGCTGGCAACGGTTATACACAAAGCTGGTGACGACTTTGAAGGCCAGTAAAACTTTGAAACACGTATCTATTTTGTACGAACTGTAAATAAATAGTTGTCACTATTAAAGTTCCAATCCTCGTTTCTTGACGTCGATATATACATCAGAATATTTTATGATATGCATAGCTCGTGTGAATGGCTGTTAATCATGTAAAACATTTATGTTTTTATTTTTCTTATGTATCACCAGGTGTGTTATAGAGTTCGGTTCAGCTAACAGAACGTAGCTGGTTACAGCGCAGTTTTTCTATTTGTAACAAATCTGCAGATAGCAGTAGCCGAAACCGGTAATAGTGAATTGTAAAATTTGTGTGATCACGACCGAACTTTGCAAATCAATTTCTTCTGTAGCATAACGTCTCAAAGACTCCCCCGCCTTATGTGGCAGTGGGGTTCTAGGCGCTTCAGTTTGGAACCGCGTGACCGCTACGGTCGCAGGTTCGAATCCTGCCTCGGGTATGGATGTGTGTGATGTCCTTAGGTTAGTTAGGTTTAAGTAGTTCTCAGTTCTAGGGGACTGATGACCTCAGATGTTGAGGCCCATGGTGCTCAAAGCCATATTTGATCAAAGACTTCGATTCTCTTCTGCTGTGGTTTCCCCACAGTCAATGTGTCACTGCTATACAATGCGGTGCTCCGAACGTGCATTCTCAGAAATTTCTTCCTCATATGAGGACCTATGTTTGATACCAGGAGACTTATCTTCACTGAAGATGCCCTTTTCACCGGTGCCAATCTGCTTTTTATGTCTTCCTTGGTCTGTCCTTCATGAGTTATTTTGCTGCCTAGGCAGCAGAATTTCTTAATTCCGATCCCCAATGCTAAAGTTAAATTTATCGCTGTTCTCATCCCTGCTACATTACCTTCGTCTTTCCTCGATTTACTCTCAATCCATATTGTGTACTCATTAGACTGTTTGTTCCATTCAGCATGTCCTGTAATTCTTCTTCACTTTCCCTGCGGATAACAACGTCATCTGCGAATATTATCATAGACATATTTCGAATTTTAATCATCTACTTCAAACCTCCTTTCTTTACTCTCATTACTTCTTCGATGCATAGACTGAATATTAGGGGCGAAAGACTACATCTTTGTTTTCCACCCTTTTTAATACGAGCACTTCCTTCTTTGTCTTCCACTGTTATTATTCGCTCTTGTGTTTTGTACAAGCTGTATTTTCCCGTATTCACCTATAGCTTACACTTACTTTTTTCAGAATTTCGAACCTCTTGCTCCATTTCACATTGTCGAATTTTTTTTCCAGGTCTGTAAATCCTATGGACGTGTTTCGATTTTTCTTGAGTCTTGCTTCCGTTATCAACCGCAACATCAGAATTGCCTTTATGCCCTTTACCTTTCCTAAAGCCAAGCTGATAGTCATGTAGTGCAACCTCGATTTTATTTCCCATACTTCTTTATATTATTCTTGCCAGCAACTTGGATGCATGAGATGTCATCGATTGTACATATCAACGTGAATAGCAGTTTTGTGTCCACTCCCCCCGGGCATGGGTGTTTGTGTTTGTCTTTAGGATAATTTAGGTTAAGTAATGTGTAAGCTTAGGGACTGATGACCTTAGCAGTTAAGTCCCATATGATATCACACACATATGAACATTTTTTTCCACTCCCCTATGATTTTAGAAATTCCAGTGAAATGTTATCTGTTCCTTCTGCCTTATTTGACCTTATATCGTCCAAATTGCTATTAATTTTTGATTCAGATACAGGATCCCCTATCTCTTCCACATGAAGTCCTGATTCTCCTCCTATCACATCTTCAGACAAGTCTTCCCCCTCATAGAAGCCTTCAATATACTCTTGCCACACATCCGCTCTCCTCTTTGTATTTAACGGTGGAATTCCCATTGCTATCTTAATGTTACAACTTTGCTTTTAATTTCACCGAAGGCTGTTTGACTTCTCTAATGCTGACTCGGTCTTCCCACAGTCATTTCTTTTTCGATTTCTTCACATTTTTCATGTAGCCATTTTGCTTTAACTTTCCTTCCCATTTATTTTGTTCTTAAGTGAGTTGTAATGTTGTTCCTGTATTTCCTTAACACTTTTCTACGTCCATATTTCGTCGGTCGACTAAAGTATGTGTTATCGATGGTTTCCTCCAAGGTAAGTTCCTTGTACCTACGTTTTCTTTCCAATTTCTGTGATTACCGGTTTTTAGATGTGTCTGTTCCTCTTCAACTGAACTGCCTACTCAGTATCTATAGATACTGGAGATCTTCGGGGAACTTCAAGCTTGCGTCTTCACATTAGCCCTCCCGTACTCCACTTCTTTGGGCACTGATTTTTGATGACTAGTGAGATTTCCGCCCACTCTTCATCTGGCTGATTTGGTGAAGACAACCAGCATCGCACGCGGAGTGCAAGCTGAGCTTAATATCTGCAGCATAGTGCCCAGAGTCGATCGCGGTCCTCTGGTTTGGAGCCGTGTGGAGGGTCTAAACCAGAGGCTCAGACGACTCTGCGACTATAATGGTTGCAAATTCATCGACCTCCGTTATTGGGTGGAGAACTGTAGGGCCCCCCTAGACAGGTCAGGCGTGCACTACACACCGGAAGCAGCTACTAGGGTAGCAGAGTACGTGTGGCGTGCACACGGGGGTTTTTTAGGTTAGAGGGACCCCCCCTTGGGCGAAACGATAAAATACCTGACGGCTTACCAGAGAGGACATCATCATCGTTGATAAAGAACGTCCGTCCTCAGAGACCAAAAACAGGAAAAGTCAACGTAATATTGGTAAACTGCAGGAGTATCCAGGGCAAGGTTCCTGAATTAGTATCTCTTATTGAAGGAAATAGTGCGCATATAGTATTAGGAACGGAAAGTTGGTTAAAACCGGAAGTGAACAGTAACGAAATCCTAGACACAGAATGGAATATATACCGCAAGGATAGGATAAACGCCAATGGTGGAGGAGTATTTATAGCAGTAAAGAATTCAATAATATCCAGTGAAGTTATTAGCGAATGCGAATGTGAAATAATCTGGGTTAAGTTAAGTATCAAAGGTGGGTCAGATATGATAGTCGGATGCTTCTATAGACCACCTGCATCAGCAACCGTAGTAGTTGAACGCCTCAGAGAGAACCTGCAGAACGTCGTGAAGAAGTTTCGTGATCATACTATTGTAATAGGGGGAGACTTCAATCTACCAGGTATAGAATGGGATAGTCACACAATCAGAACTGGAGCCAGGGACAGAGACTCTTGTGACATTATCCTGACTGCCTTGTCCGAGAATTACTTCGAGCAGATAGTTAGAGAACCAACTCGTGAAGCTAACGTTTTAGACCTCATAGCAACAAATAGACCGGAACTTTTCGACTCCGTGAATGTAGAAGAGGGTATCAGTGATCATAAGTCAGTGGTTGCATCAATGACTACAAGTGTAATAAGAAATGCCAAGAAAGGAAGGAAAATATATTTGCTTAACAAGAGTGATAGGGCACAAATCGCAGAATATCTGAGTGACCACCATCAAACGTTCATTTCTGAGGAAGAGGATGTGGAACAAAAATGGAAAAAATTCAGAAACATCGTCCAGTACGCCTTAGATAAGTTCGTACCGACTAAGGTCCAAAGCGAGGGGAAAGATCCACCGTGGTATAACAATCATGTACGAAAGGTACTACGGAAACAAAGAAAGCTTCATCATAGGTTTAAGAGTAGTCGAATCATAGCTGATAAGGAAAAGCTGAACGAAGCGAAAAAGAGCGTAAAGAGAGCAATGAGAGAAGCATTCAACGAATTCGAACATAAAACATTGGCAAACAATCTAAACAAGAACCCTAAAAAGTTTTGGTCATATGTAAAATCGGTAAGCGGATCTAAATCCCCTATTCAGTCACTCGTTGACCACGATGGCACCGAAACAGAGGACGACCGAAGAAAGGCAGAAATACTGAATTCAGTGTTCCGAAACTGTTTCACTGCGGAAAATCGTAACACGGTCCCTGACTTCAGCCGTCGCACGGACGCCAAAATGGAAAATATTGAAATAAACGATATCGGAATTGAAAAACAACTGCTATCACTTAGTAGCGGAAAAGCATCCGGACCAGACGAGATACCCTTAAGATTCTACAGTGATTATGCTAAAGAACTTGCCCCCTTTCTATCAGCAATTTATCGTAGATCGCTGGAAGAACGTAAAGTACCTAGCGACTGGAAGAAAGCGCAGGTCGTTCCCATTTTCAAGAGGGGTCATAAATCAGATGCGAATAATTATAGGCCTATTTCGCTTACGTCAATCTGTTGTAGAATAATGGAACATGTTTTGTGTTCTCGTATTATGACGTTCTTAGATAATACAAATCTCCTTCATCATAACCAACATGGATTCCGCAAACAGAGATCATGTGAAACTCAGCTCGCCCTATTTGCCCAAGAAATTCACAGTGCCGTAGACACTGGCGAGCAGATTGATGCCGTATTCCTGGACTTCAGGAAGGCATTTGATACGGTTCCGCACTTACGTTTAGTGAAAAAAATACGAGCTTACGGAATATCGGACCAGGTTTGTGATTGGATTCAGGATTTCCTAGAAGAAAGAACACAACATGTCATTCTTAACGGTTCAAAATCTGCAGATGTAGAGGTAATTTCGGGAGTACCGCAGGGAAGCGTGATAGGACCTTTATTGTTTACAATTTACATAAATGACTTAGTTGACAACATCGGTAGCTCCGTGAGGCTATTTGCAGATGACACGGTTGTCTACAAGAAAGTAGCAACATCAGAAGACTCGTACGTACTCCAGGAGGACCTGCAGAGGATTAATGCATGGTGCGACAGCTGGCAGCTTTCCCTAAACGTAGATAAATGTAATATAATGCGCATACATAGGGGCAGAAATCCATTCCAGTACGATTATGCCATAGGTGGTAAATCATTGGAAGCGGTAACGACCGTAAAATACTTAGGAGTTACTATCCGGAGCGATCTGAAGTGGAATGATCACATAAAACAAATAGTGGGAAAAGCAGGCGCCAGGTTGAGATTCATAGGAAGAATTCTAAGAAAATGTGACTCATCGACGAAAGAAGTAGCTTACAAAACGCTTGTTCGTCCGATTCTTGAGTATTGCTCATCAGTATGGGACCCTTACCAGGTTGGATTAATAGAAGAGATAGACATGATCCAGCGAAAAGCAGCGCGATTCGTCATGGGGACATTTAGTCAGCGCGAGAGCGTTACGGAGATGCTGAACAAGCTCCAATGGCGGACACTTCAAGAAAGGCGTTACGCAATACGGAGAGGTTTATTATCGAAATTACGAGAGAGCACATTCCGGGAAGAGATGGGCAACATATTACTACCGCCCACATATATCTCGCGTAATGATCACAACGAAAAGATCCGAGAAATTAGAGCAAATACGGAGACTTACAAGCAGTCGTTCTTCCCACGCACAATTCGTGAATGGAACAGGGAAGGGGGGATCAGATAGTGGTACAATAAGTACCCTCCGCCACACACCGTAAGGTGGCTCGCGGAGTATAGATGTAGATGTAGATGTAGATGTTACTATATCTGCTCCTAGGTGCACCATCCTATCCAATATCGGATTTCAGAATCTCTGGCTGACCTTGACGTAATCCAACTGGAATCTTCCCCTATCCTTTCCCAAGTATACACCCTCCTCTTGCGGTCCATGAATAGAGTATTCACTACCAATTGCTGAATTTTATTGCTTAACTCAATTTTTCTCCTCTCTCATTACTAATACCAGGCCCATATTCCACAGTCTCCCTTTCTTCTACGCCCTCCAGTACAACTCCATGACTGTTATATTTTGATCTCTCTCTACGTACTGAATTACTCGTAAGTATCCTTATATACTTTCTGTAACTCTTCATCTTCAGCTTGCGATGTCGTCATATATACCTGAAGTACTGTTGTCGGTGTTGGTTTCCTGTCGATTCTGGTAACAACCCTGTCACTGAAACGTTCACAGTAACTCATTCTCTGCACTACCTTCCCACTGACAACGAATCCCTCTTCCGTTATACCATTTTCTGGTGCTGTTGATATTACTCTGTACTTATCTGACCAGAAATCGCTTTCTTCTTTCCATTTCGCTTCATTGTCCCACACTATATCTAGATTGAGAATTTTTCAGATTTTATAACTGCCTTACCTCGTCAAAACGTCTGTCATTCCACGCTCCAACTCGCAGAACATTACCCTTTCGTTGATTATTCAATCTTTTCCCAGGGTCACCTCTCTTCTTGCAGTCCCCTCCCGGAGATCTCAGTGGAGGAAAATTCCGGTATCTTTTGCCAGTGGAGACATCATCACGACAATTTATTCAAGTTAGACCATATGTCCTGTAATGTCCTGTAGATGTACATTACTTGTTTAGTCCAGTTGTAACGCCGGAAATGCATATCCTCCTATTTCCATCTATTGTACTATAATTTTTTTTCCTTGGTTAGTTACCTCAAGATATGACGTTTCTGTCTCTTTATATATCGTAATTGTTTTACTGTTTGTATATATATATATATATATATATATATATATATATATATATATATATATTCATGCATTTATGTTGGTTTTGTTTTGTGAATATTATTTGTATTTATACGCTGGGTCTGGCCTAGGGAAAACTATGCTATCGAACGAATACATCGATAGGTCGTGTGGAGAACCAAAGTGTTTAGGATCTTTGGTAGTGTTAACTCTGCCGCGTGGAGCGCGGGCAGAGCATGGGAGAGTCTGGCGGGAGTAGCGAGTGGAGCAGGTGGTGTGAAGCTCTCGCGAGTTGCCGCGCTTTCGGGGTTTGGCAGCATGTAATTGCGCTCGACTTGCGATGATAGTTTCTGACATGGTGTCGTGGACGGGAAACATTAGCTGGCGCACATCAAGAGCCCGTTTCGTCTGGTGACCGTGTCGAGAAGAAGGCGCGCCAACATCCAGTTTCTGCAACAGCGATGGCCGACAATGAGTGACTGTCGCCACATCCTCGATCGACGGCTTCAAACCTTCAATCAACCAACAAGGAAGACTGGAAGCACGTAAAGTTTTAGAACTGTATGGCAGAACTCAGCTTTTCAAACTTTTAAAATTGTTGCATCACAAAATTACAGCTACTTAGCATGAACCTTTGTTGCTCATTGTCCCAATTGCATTACCAAGCAGGGTCCCTTCCTTTTCCGAAATGAACCCGAGTGTCGTTGAAATTCAAACGCCAGCATAATTCCATTTCACTGCTTTAATTTCAAAGTTCAGTTAAAGTATTCATAGCTGGCTACAATACTTAGATTAAACAAGCACAAATTAAGAGTGCTAGTTTTGTTACCATATTTTAGCTTACCTGTGACTGCAGCTCAGCTTGGTACGTACTAAATTTTACTATTGTTAATTGTTCAGAATCATTTAATTCAAGTTCAAAGTTAAATCTGTTATTTCTAAATTGCGTAGGTTCAAGTAGCTTTTGAAATGATTGTTGAGGTAGTCCAAGACTAACCGTATTTTACTGAATTTCGATGTGCTTCAGAAAGAAAGCTCACTATTAACTTCAGTCACTAAATTAACTTTCGATTTTCCAGTTTTATTAATTCTTTTGCTAAATTAAGTGTAGCGAAATTTATTACTTCTGACAAACTTTCAGTTTTCACACTACACTTGTCAACCTTCAGTTGCCACGCTTCTAGTGCTAATTATATGTGCAATAATCTTTCTTTTTCAGTTACTATAGTAATTGTCCTTAGGACTGGCGACCGTAATTTCCCCCAAATCTCAAATATCTAATTACCGCTAGTTGATTGTTAACGTAACGGCCGCACATTTACTTTCTTTATTAACTTTACCCCTATTTCAAAATTAATTTCCACCAGTTTCATTAGCATTTTTCCTTTCATTTAGATGGAACCCTTTCCTCCCTCTTTACCGACAAATTAACCTCGGTGACGATTGCTTTTCCCAAATTTCCATTAGGTACACGCGGTTTAATTTTTCACTGTCATTAAGGTCGATAAGTGAGGGGGAGGTTACACAGTGTTTTCCATTGGCTACTTCATTGCCGTGTCGCCGATCGTTGCTGATCCTTCCGCCTTCTAGGGCTCCTGCCCTAAACTTCTGCCCTCACCTCCGCCCTCTTTGACAAGGACATTGGCAGAAAGAGGGTGATCTCTTATGTCGGAAGTCATCGGCAGCCATTGCTGATGGTTTTTTATTCAATATTTAAACAGTGGCGAGGTTCGAAACCGACACCGAGGACGTACTGATTTCTTGACTGCGTCTGTATCCCTTTATTTCTTCATTATGTACGTGTTACTCGAAAGATAACCATGCTGAAGGAATCTGATATTTGTTGCTCTGCTGTAGCAACAATTGCGCATTGCTTTTTTTTTTTTTTTTTTTTTTTGAGTGAGCCCTTTTATTTATTACGGCTGTGCGTAGTTTTTTCTTTAGGTGTACAAGTTATAGTGTCGTATCTGGTACGTTAATTCCATACATTTCCTACTTTGGACATCCATGAACTGGTTTCTTTCAAAGTTAACTAAACAAGACCTTACGTTATCGTGTCTCATTACCGCTTTTTTCTGTAATTCATCATGTCTTCTGACGTTTACTGATCTTATTGTTAAAAGACATGTCATTCTTCCTCAAACATCTGTAGTATAGAAGAAAATCATAACTAAACAGTATCGTGATGTTCTTCTTTCATACCTCTTGTGGTCGTTAGGGAACGTGGGGAATGGCAAAGGTTGTGAGCTCGTTTCGCTATAGCTACAGTTTATTGCGCTGAGTACGTTGCCTTTTGTACAAATAATATTACAAGCTAATATAAACGAAGCTGTGTATTTGTCGAATACGATATAATTTCTTGCATCTGAGATTGAGGGCGCTTCGGTCGACTTATTGTGAATTTTTATCGTGATATTTCACATGTACACGCTGGAACAATCGATAGTATAAGGATATCTATCTTGATATCATTCACAGTGCGATGCATTTTCCTTGGCCACCACTGTACTTGATTAATGTAACGTCGCCGCGTGTTTCCGGTAACGGCCACGAGAGACCAAGAGCAGTAATATCGTGGTAAAGTCGTACAACAGAAATGAGCAAGATTGTTGTGACTGTGGACCAGGCTGTGGTTAGCGCGAAAAGTACTTCTTACGAAACACAGACAGTTTCCAAATACGTGTCTTAGGCGCTTTGCTGACCCGAAGAAGGAATACTAGGGTTTGACATTCATCGACGTTGGGCTCGAAACAGAACATAGGTTCGAGTTGAGAAAAGACGAGAAACGAAATGGGTCGTGTCCTTTCAGAGTGAATCATCCCGGAATTCGCCTTTAATATTTTGGGGAAACTTCCGGATATTCTAGATCTGGATTCTGGAATGCCATTCTATTGTCTTACCAATCTATCATCTTTCTTTGCTCATTCAATGCCTCGTTTCGCCTGAAATCCTCATTTTCGGCCACTATTCCCTTATCGCAGAAAACTCAACCTAAGGTCGTCTTCTGTCCGTGTAATTCTGACCTGTGGAGGATAGTATAGAGATGTGGCTTTCAATCACGCGGCACTCAGCTAACAGTTGAGAAGGGTCGAGAAAAGATGACAAGAATTTCTACGCTTTACGCTGGTCAAACTTGAGAAGATCTAACTAAAGCGTTAATGACAGTCCGTGATTTTGTGTCTGAAAGTTATTCGAGTCAGCTTTCCTTGCACTTTACACCCTTTGGAGGAAATAAATGTACCAGATGTAGCCTACTTAACTGTTGTTACAAACAAGGAACGACGGAGACAACTACGTACTTTTCGTTTCCGGTGTTTGTTCTTGGCAATGTGAAGTAAGTGAAGCCGTAAAAGAAGAGGGGCCAGGCAGTGCCATAAAGGCGACAATGCGACACGGAAAACATGTCTCGCGCACTGCAAAGCTGTAAACAGCTGCCGGGAAGGACATCAGGGCCACAGAGACTGGGGCAGTAGACCCATTTCGAAGGCAGCACGCCTTACGACTGGCATCGTTCTCATAAAAAAGTTTGGGGCGTGCTTATGGGAGTCAGTGGTATGTAAAGAGAAGCGAAGATCGAGAATAACGACTGCACATGAAACGGGGACGTCTGAAACGAGCGAGGGGTAGGCGAGGCGGCGGGGTAACGTCCAGAAGTGTGTTGTGCTCGAAATCATAGTGAAGCCGTGAGTGTTGTAGAGTCATGCGAAGGAATAAACATCACAATATCGTACAAGAAATATATCCGTAGCAAATGAATAAACTTCGTGTGAAAACAATGAGGACATCGCAACTCGATTAATATACGCATGTGATGACACGAAAAATTCTGTTCACTTCGAATTTGAACCTCTGATCCTCTGAGAATTGTATACTACACGCAATGCTTACAAATTCTATTCGCTGATTGATGTTACAGGCTCTCGGGGATGACGGATAAATGTATCAATCTGAGGTAAGGGACCCTGGTCCGGAGACGACCGAAGCCAATGTTTACTAGACAATTTTATCTTGTTTTGGTACGTACTAACACCTCTGAAAGTTTTCGACTTTACTCTATTAGCAACAACAGTACCGGTAAAATTGTTACACTGTCAGATAAAACACAACGATTTTCCCCTACAGCTCTCGACCCGGTCGTTTATCGAGCAGGTCCATTACTTCAGATTGATATAGTTACCATTTTTCACCCTGCACGTTTGTAACATCATCACAAAAGCACCCCGTATAGCTCTCCCAACCGTTGTCGAGCTTCTTGTGCTTGGATTACTAATTGGTCTGGTAGCTCCTTAAATGCCCTCATGGAGCTGTGTGAACACCGTACCAGTCCTCCCACCCGGTCGTTTATCGAGCAGGTCCATTACTTCAGATTGATATAGTTACCATTTTTCACCCTGCACGTTTGTAACATCATCACAAAAGCACCCCGTATAGCTCTCCCAACCGTTGTCGAGCTTCTTGTGCTTGGATTACTAATTGGTCTGGTAGCTCCTTAAATGCCCTCATGGAGCTGTGTGAACACCGTACCAGTCCTCCCACCGTCGAAAAATCTCTGGCAATGCAGGGAATTGAACCCGTGTCCCCCTACATGGCAGTCGGCAATGCTGACCACTCATCTACGGAGATGCATAACCAGCTAGCTTATCTCCCTATTAAAAAACTGAAAGGATGAACAATGAATTTGAACGGGTGTCATGTGGCGACCATCAAGACCAAATAAAACGAACAATAACGAACAACATGAAGGGAATAAAAAGGAGGTTGCGTCATTGGTCACTAATAAAACATCCTGAGTCGTAGGTTCGAACCTCACCACTACTTATATTCTGAATAAAAGTCTTCAGCATTGGCGGTGTCATAAGAAGTCAGTGTTGTCGAAGAGGACAGAGGGCACACTCTTGCACGTGAACTAGGAAACTGCCTCTAAAAGGTGGAAGAATCAGCAATGATCAACGGTATGGTAATGCAGAAGGCAGTGAAAACCAGCGCATTAAAGACACGTAATGTGTTTACACAGAACATGTACCCTGTAATTAACAAAAGTGTATTTATGATCACCCACAAAGATTTCGGACTAGTATCCCATCGGATTTCCGGAAGGGAACTGCCAAAAGGGTGGTGACAAGTAGAAATAGTTTAAACAGCCAACGAAATGGTAACGTTCTACGAGCTGGGGCGTGAAATGTCAGTAGTTTAAACGTGGTAGGGATGTTATGAAATTTGAAAAGGGAAATGGAAAGGTTCAGTCTAGATGTAGGGCGGTCAGTGAAGTGAAACTGAAAGAGACAAAGGATTTCTGGTTCAGGCGAATAAAGAGTAATATCATCAGCAGCAGCCGAAAACCGCATTACCAGAGTAGAGTTCGTTAAGAATAAGAAGATGGGGCAGAGGGTGAGTTACAAGGTATGAAGCGATAAGCGTGAAGCTCTCTGAGTCTACAGATACTTCCATAAGGAAGAGCAAAGTACGCACTTCTAAAATGGGCAATAACAGGAGTTGGAAAGGATAACATACGTGCCAGGAAGGTAACTCTGAAGAAACCATGGCTAAAAAAAGAAATGTATAGGTGATCGACAAAGGAATTAACAACAAAAATGTTCAGGGAAATTCAGGAACATAAAAATAAGTCGCTTAGGAACGAAATAAATAAGAGGTGCTGAGCAGCTAAGGCGAAATGGCTGCAGGAAATATGAGAAGAAACTGAAAAATAAATGATTGTCGGAAGGACTGACTCAGCACAGTTGCTCCAGTTAGTGGCCGAGATAAATATTGGTAGGCCATCGGGATCTTATTTTGTTATTCTATCCAGTATCATTGTAGACTTAGAGAAAGCTTTTGACAATGTTGATTGGAATAGTCTCTTTCAAATTCTGAAGATGGCAGGGGTAAAATACAGGGAGCGAAACGCTATTTACAATTTGTACCGAAAAGGGAAGCGGTGGTTGGGAAGGGAGTGAGACAGGGTTGTAGCCTATCCCCGATGTTATTCAATCTGTATATTGAGCAAGCAATAAAGAAAACAAAAGAAAAGTTCGGAGTAGGTATTAAAATCCATGGAGAAGAAATAAAAACTTTGAGGTTCGCCGATGACATTGTAATTCTGTAAGAGAAAGCAAAGGACTTGGAAGAGAAGTTGAACGGAATGGATAGTGTTTTGAAAGGAGGATATAAGATGAACATCAACAAAAGCAAAGCGAGGATAATGGAATGTAGTTGAATTAAGTCAGGTGATGCTGAGGGAAGTAGATTAGGAAATGAGACACTTAAAGTAGTTTTGATATTTGGGGAGCAAAATAACTGATGATGGTCGAAGTAGAGCGGATATAAAATGTAGACTGGCAATGGCAAGGAAAGCGTTTCTGAAGAAGGAAAATTTGTTAACATCGAGTATAGGTTTAAATGTCAGGAAGTCGTTTCTGAAAGTAATTGTATGGAGTGTAGCCATGTATGGCAGTGAAACGTGGACGATAAATAGTTTAGACAAGAAGAGAATAGAAGCTTTCGAAATGTGGTGCTACAGAAGAATGCTGAAGATTAGATGGGTAGATCAAGTAACTAATGAGGAGGTATTGAATAGAATTGGGGAGAAGAGGAGCTTGTGGCACAACTTGACGAGAAGAAGGGATCGGTTGGTAGGACATGTTCTGAGACATCGAGGTATCACCAATTTAGTATTGGAGGGCAACGTGGAGGGTAAAAATCGTAGAGGGAGACCAAGAGATGAATTCACTAAGCAGATTCAGAAGGATGTAGGCTGCAGTAGATTCTGGGGGATGAAGAAGCTTGCACAGGATAGAGTAGCATGGAGAGCTGCATCAAACCAGTCTCAGGACTGAAGACCACAATAACAACAACAACATCCAGGATCATATCGTGGAGAGGTAGGGACTGCGATCGTACTTCTAAGGAGCCATTGATCTGAATGGATACCGGGGGAAGGATTGTAGAAGTCGCAATACAAAGGATTCAGAAACTAACGCAAAAAGATATATTCTGAAATTATCACAGAACAACGCACTGTTAATGGACTTCAGACTCCACTGAGACGCACACCATCATAGAATCGATGTACGGAGAAAGCGCCGATCTACAAATACACAAGCTTCACTCGAGAACAATCCGGAGAGAGAATAGTAAATCATAAAAACTAGGTTATGGAAACATAAAGTGGGTGACAGATTTTGGTGAACCTTACGGCACGGCTGACGCTGCTGCTCTTCATCAGTATCTCTAAATACTTACTCTCGATTGCCAAATTACCGAAACAGCGATCGAATCCGATTATGGTTCTACGAGCTTCAATCCGGAACCACGCGGTTGCTACGGTCGCAGGTTCGAATCCAGCCTCGGGCATGGATGTGTGTGATGTCCTTAGGTTAGTTAGGTTTATGTAGTTCTAAGTCTAGGGGACTGATGACCTCAGATGTTAAGTCCCATAGCGCTTAGAGACATTTGAATTCGATTAGATTGCGCTTGCAGTAACGAACGGCTACAACTTTACCGCAGCATGGCAGAGCGTGCCCGTCGACAAGGCGCGAAAGCGAGTGTGCTTGTGGATCTTCCAAGAAGACGCTGCGCTGCATAATGAACCGGAAAGGCGATGCCCAGGGTTTTTTTTTAGCTGGTCGGCACCTCACACCAGTGCGCCCACCCATGAAAAGAGTGATTTTGCTACCAGCTTGCTGGTTGGTGAAGCGGCTAGCTGTCGCCTACTCCGTCACAGAAATCGCCGCACCCTTTTTGCATGAGATGCTTGCTAACGTGGCGCAGTCTCGGCCCTTGCGATGGTAGGCTTTTGTTCCTTCGCGCGCGGTTCAGGACCAAGAACTTTAACCTTTTTAACGGCTCTGCCATATTGAAAAATTTATTAACTCTACTCAAAATGAGGGCAACCGAAATCTGTTTGTAACAATAACTCCCCACGTACAGAGGAAGCTAGATCTGCAAAGTTTCTTTCGTTTCTGTAATTAGTAAGGTGTTTTAGTTCGCGGATGAACCTTAAGATATTTCGAAATAAAATTTGTATGCAGATTATGGATAGAATAGTGGTCTGTTTCTCTTTAAAAGAACCAGAAACTGCCACTAGATTTCACGTTCATTAATGACCTCTCGACTCATTCTTTCCTTTTGGCATGGTGCGGCCGCCCACGTGCTCGTCACGGCATTTGCATTCTTGGCAGTGGTCGTAACATGATGTGTTACAGAGAGCGGTGACGTTAAGACCGCAATGGTAATCCTACTGTTAAATGCAGAGGAGAGAGCGGATAGGTGGAAAGTGTACACTGAGCCCTTCTATGAGGAGGACTTGGCCGGCGACGTGATGGAAGAAGAAACAGGAGTTGACAGGGAAGAGAAGGGGATTCAGTATTGGAATAAGAATTTAGGAGAGCTTTGGAATAGTTAAGGTCTAAGATGGCAGAAGGGATTGCTAACAACTCACTGGGATTTTTAAAATCGTTGGGAGAAGTGTCAACAGGACGCAAACTGATGTCGCGTAGAATGTATGAGACTACCATTATACCATCAGACTTTCGGGAAAACATCATCCACACAATTCCGAAGATAGCAGGAGCGGAAAAGTGCGAGAACAATCCCACAATCAGATTATAAGTTTATGCATCCAAGTTGCTGACATGAGTAATATACAGAAGAGTGAAAGAGGAAACTGAAGGTCTGTCAGATGACTATCAGTTTTACTTTAGAAAAGGTAAAGTTACCGGTGAGACAGTTATGACTTTGCAGTTGACAGTGGAAGGAAGACTGGAGAAAAATAAAGACATTTTCATAGGATTTACCGAACTGAAAAAAGCGTTCGATAACGTAACAAAGTGCAAGATTTTCGAAATTCTGAGAAGAATTGGGGTAGCCCGTAGTGAAAGATGGGAAATATACAATACGCACAAGAGCCAAGAGGTAACAGTGAGAGTGGAAGACCAAGGACGAAGAACTCGAACCAAAATGGGTATATGATACGGACCTTTCGCTCCTAGTGTTCAATCTATGAAACGAAGCAGTAATGACGGAATAAATGAAATATTCAAGAGTGAAATTAAAAATTCAAGATGAAAAGATATCAGTGTTGAGATGCTAGCCTCAGTGGAAGTGAACAAGAATTGCCAGACCTGCTGAGTGCATTGAACAGTCTAATGACCACAGAATATGGATTGACAGTACATCTCCGCGCGGGATTAGCCGAGCGGTCTCGGGCGCTGCAGTCATAGACTGTGCGGCTGGTCCCGGCGGAGGTTCGAGTGCTCCCTAGGGCATGGGTGTGTGTGTGTGTGTTTGTCCTTAGAATAATTAGGTTAAGTAGTGTGTAAGCTTAGGGACTGATGACCTTAGCAGTTAAGTCCCATAAGATTTCACACACATTTGACAGCACATCGAGGAAAGAAGAAAGTAATGAGAAGTAGCAGAAATGAGAACAGCAAGAAGCATAATAGCTGAATTGTTGATCATGAACTAGACGAAGTTAAGGATCTCTGCTACCTTTGCAGCAAAATAATTCACGGTGGACGATGCAACAAAGACAGAAAGAGCAGACAACTCTGGCAGAAAGGGCATTCCTCGCCAAGAGAATTCTGCTAATGTCAAACATAGGCCTTCATTTGAGGAAGATATTTCTGAGAATGTACATTTAGAGCACAGAATTGTATGGTCGTGAAATATACACTTTGGGAAAAACGGGACAGAAGAGAGTCGCAGAATTTGAAAATTAGGTGGACTTATAAAGTAAGGAATGAGGATTTTCTATGGTTCAAATGGCTCTGAGCACTATGGGACTCAACTGCTGCGGTCATAAGTCCCCTAGAACTTAGAACTACTTAAACCTAACTAACCTAAGGACAGCACACAACACCCAGCCATCACGAGGCAGAGAAAATCCCTGACCCCGCCGGGAGTCGAACCCGGGAACCCGGGCGTGGGAAGCGAGAACGCTACCGCACGACCACGAGATGCGGGCGAGGATTTTCTATGTGCAATATATATAAACACAGCAAAAAGTATAAAGATCATGTTTCGGTTAAAACGTAGTTCAACAGCACACGAAACTATATAGGAAAATTATGTATTTACATTTATCTCAAGGTTTAGCTCTAGAGATAACCTGTAGATGAGCCATCATTATCTGCGAATTGTGACAAAAATGTTCAGCCGTCAAGAGGTCAGTACATGATAAATTGCGGCAGAATGCAGGAATCATCATGTTGATACAGGAAGTAAGGATAAAAAGCTAAATTAGTTGAGTGTGAAAGAATAAAACAATGATATGTACAGGTGATGAAACCTACTTTCATCTGGCAAGGTGAATTTTGAAAATAAATGTATAGTTGTATCTCGGGTTCCTCTACCTTTCACTTCCAAAATTACATGTAAAGATTTTACCCAACCTTCCCTGTCACTGTTTATGATTGAGTTCCTATTTCGTCTCTCGTTGCATACGTTCTTAGGCACATGCATCCGTGTCTCTCTTCGGCCCCCACCCCAGCTGAGATCAGTTCACAGATTTACATTACTAGACTGGCAAAGCAGTGAGTTGAGATGGCGTCGTCAAGAAGTTTGTATGTGGTACTAACACGATTTTATGAAACCGAATGGCATTTTAAGCTTTATCGAGGTGGTTTAAAGAATTTCTGCAGTTAAGGAAATATTTGCGTACTAGTTAAGTTTAACACATTCAGTGTAAAATCGTGTTACAAAAAGAGCATCAAGTTACATATATACGCCTTTACAGTAGAGCAGGGGCGGGCAGGAATCCTGCACATGTGCGGTGCACTTGCACGCGTGCAGTTAACAGGTGTTCCGCGTGCACACAGGGGCAAGCTGGCCACCCGCTTATCCCCCATCCCCACCATACCTTCTGTCCGCTCCTTCCTCTGTAATGCGTTTTGTTTCCTAGCTTGCTTTATTGAGTGAATCAATAAGGTTAGTAGGAGTGCTTGAAAGAAATCATGGTTTGAAAGAGTACCTATTACCTACGATACGTTTTATTTAATTATCACAGGTGGAGTTTACAATACGTTTAGTATCTGGAACAAAATTTCTACATACAGACAAACACAAACAGTTACGTAAATTTTCATCACTGATGTTTGCTCTTAACCGAGACTTATTAATTCAGCAAATGGTTTTCCAGCTCTCGCTATATTAAGCGCAGTCTTATAACTTGCACATACCGCTGGGCTATTATTGTTGTCGTCCTGAAAACTTGAAAACAGTGCTACATAAAATGTTAAATCAGTTAGATGAGGGACATGACGAGAGAAAGTCGCAGATCTCTCGTGACAACAGAAACTACGACAAATTCAAATGGCTCTGAGCACTATGGGACTTAACTGCTGTGGTCATCAGTCACTTAGATCTACTTAAACCTAACTAACCTAAGGACATCACACACATCCATGCCCGAGGCAGGATTCGAACCTGCGACCATAGCGGTCGCGCGGGTCCAGACTGTAGTGCCTAGAACCGCTCGGCCACTCCGGCCGGCCAACTACGACAGATTCATCTGGTATCGTCAGATCGCTCTTCTTAAGCTCAGTCAATTCCCCATCCGCTCAGAATCCGACAATAAATTGTACTCGTCCTTGTGAAATTTATTATAATGGCCTTCAATACTAAACTTCCGTTGACCAGCGAGAATACTGCCACATATTAAACATTTCGAATTTTCACGTTTTTGCACAAAGAAAAAATGATACTCCCATTACTTTTTAAAAGATAGCAAATCTCCACTTTTCCGTTTCTTGAAATACAACGTTCACTACATAGTGCTCGCTTCGCATCAACGTCCGCAGCTTAGCCTGGCACTACACTGCCGCAACCTGCCGGCTGTCGCCACAGCCCCGGTCGACGCCTGCGCGCGAGCAGCACACGTGCAGCGCTGTGCGCTCATGAGCCGCGTGCAGCGTTTGCCCGCCCCTGCAGTAGAGTTTAGTTTTTGTAAGAACACTCGAATGAATAGAGACACTTGTTAACAACGACAAATGGCACGTACTACTTGTAGGCGCACCTTCGTATAGATCATAATATTAGAAGAAGAATCGAAATTAAAGCACATAATTAACCTACGTCTGTTAATACTAGATTATTAAACCCCCTAAAATATGCACAAAGTATTTAAATACTCATCATTTGGGTTTTCAGCTCCTTGTGTTTCCCGTGTCTGCAGTTAAATCTGAAGGATGTGAGGTCCGCCAGTTATGCAAAACACCGTTTTATTCTCAAGTACCCAAACATGTTTCAGCACCGCTGTACCATCATCAGTGAGTTTCCGTTTTATTTAATCTTCACACTTGGTGTGCTTGAGTTTTCAGGACCACACGAAAACATGACAAGCTACCTGTAATAAATAACGTACAAGTGGTCCTGAAACATCATGCGCACCAAGTAAAAGATTAAATAAAACGGAAACCCACTGATGATGGCACAGTGATGCTGAAACATGTTTGGGTAGCTGAGAAACAAAGGGTGTTTTGCATAACTGGCGGACCTCACATCCTACTATTTAAATACTGCCTGCATTTCGGATAAGACAAACTGTAATGTATTTAGGCTTACATACAGCACAAAAGCAAAAACACAAGAGATGTTTCCACATATGATTCCAACGAGACATGTTCTGTTCTTTCACATTCCGTTGTTGCACGAAAAACGACAACTCAAGACGACGCATATATTGACCTTTATGACAAAACTCTAAAGATAACGTAGTTGTATCAGTTTATTCCCATTTCTTACCAGTGCTTTATCAGTGAATGAACAGTATTTTACACGTCATTTGCCCTTGCCGCCGTATTGCTGTTCTATCAGTGTCGCCAGTGATACTGTATATCGTGTTTCCCGTCTGGTAGTGTATGTCTGTAGATCAGTTCCAGTTTCTGCGGTCACACAGTGCCTCAGTCGTCACGACAATGTTACGACATTAGTAAGTTTATATAATAATTTAATTTTCCCTTTTCCCAATCCTTCATTTGTCTAATGATGGTTCATTTTCGTAAGCAGCATTTTACTTACACTTCACCTTCGTTGCCTATCGCACATTTGTACAGGCTCTACTTTATGAGATTTATTTTACCTTTGCAGGTGAACATAGGTATCATCACCTGCGCCTATCATTGTTTTATACTTCTACATCCATCTAGTTTATCGTTTCATCGTTATTTCCTGTATCGGGATGTTGTTTCCTGAAATCTATATTATTTTAGCTTGGAGTACCAACCTCTTGAAGGCTGAACATTTTTATCGCAACTGTGCATGGATGGCTCACAGGCAGTAGTGAAGTTCAGAGGATCATATCCCCTAACTTCCCAGTCAAAACAGGCTTACGAAAGGGAGATTCTCTTTCATGTGTTCTCTTCGAGCTTGCATTAGATAAAGTGGTTTGAGAGAGTAATTTACAGCTATTCAATGGTCTCCGATTCGAACACAGTGAAGTAAAACTCCTGGCATATGCGTATGATATAGTGTTACTCACAGAAACAGAAGAAAAGCCGAAAGACATGTACAGATCTCTCCGGCACAGTGTCAGCAAAATGGGACTTTTGATAAACCAAGAAAACACCGAATATATGGAAACAGGTCGAGTCACAAACCTAAATACACACTTTGAAATTGACCACTATTCTAGATTCAGAAAGTTCTTCGGTTTAAATACCATGGATCGCGCTTCAGTAATAAAAATATCATAACTCTGGACATAAACGAGGAAATAGCCACAGGATCAAGATGTCTGAAAGCTCAAGCATCCCACTCAAAAGTGTACGTTGGTCAGTCACCACTAAGATGAAGAAATATAACGCAATCAGCTGCCCAGTAGTACTGTATGGTTCGGAACGCTGGAGCCTTATCAAGAAAGGAATGTTTTCGAAAGAAAAGTGATGAGGACCTGCATTGGAGAAAGGCATATGGAGAGTTCGAAAGAATACTGAAATTTATCAGTTAATGAAGCAACCGATTATCGCCCAAAAATTAAAAAATAGGCGACTGCATTGGGCTGGGCATGTGACTACAATAGAAACCAACAGAATTCCTGAGAAGACACTTGGGAGCACTCTCCAAACAACAATACCATTGAGCTGATCTCACACACAGTGGGAAGATGACATACAGAAGGACGTCGCAGCATTAGAAAGCCTCGCAGCGTGGAGAGAGACAGCACCAGGGAAGAACAACGTTCTGTTATTCGGTTTTTGCGTTGTGAACGTGTGAAACCTATTGAAATTCATCGACGGATGAAGGTTCAGTACGGTGATGCATGTTTGTCACAGCAGCAAGTCTACGAATGGAGTAGGAAGTTCGCAAATGGTGTCACTTCAGTAGAAGATGCTCCTCGTCCATGTCAGGCACAACGAGCTGTGACTCCACAGAACATTGAAGCAGTTGAAGCCATAGTGACGGACCATATGTTTGGACCACTCAAAGACGCAATGGGAGGAAAGAGGTTCCGTTCTGATGAAGAGGTACGCCTCGCGGTGCATGAGTGGTTACGCGAACTACCAAAAGAATTTTTTTCTAAAGGAATTTATGCACTTTGTAAGCGCTGGAGGACTTGCATTGTGCGTGGTGGAGATTATATTGAAAAGTGATACAGCTTTGCACCACTTCTGCACAATAAATAATATTTTAAAAAATGTTTAAGGTTTTCATTTGACTCACCCTCGTATTAACGGAAGAGGCAATGAGAACAGACCTGAAGCTAAATATGGACTTTACCAATAGCTCGTTATGAACAGAAATAACGATGACGGACATTTAGATGTAGATGGTAAAATCTTTGGAAGGGTAAAATTCAAATATCTTTGGGCAGTACTCAGTGAAAGGAATGAGACAGACCAGTAAATAATAATAAGAATAATAATTGCAAGAATCCTGGCAGGAGACAGGTGAAGGTTTGCACCCTGAAAGCTACAGAAGTCGCAGCTTCTATAGAGATCCACAAAAATTACTAATATACTCTGTAGTCCATTATGACACAAAAATAGAAAGGAAACTCCTGATATTTGGGAATATTGTTCTGAGACAGATTTTTGGGCTAGCGAAGGATGGCGACGACTGGAGAAAAAGGAAAAGTCATGAACGAATTGTACAAGTCGCTGGACATAGTGACTATCATTACAAAGAGGGGACTGAGGTGCTACGGAGACGTAATGCGGCGAGATGGCTAGATCACTAGGCAGCTGGTAGAAGAAGACATCAGGGGCAACAGACGGAGGGGAGGACCAAAGTTGAGATGGACTGACGGCGTCAGAGAGGATACGTGTAAGATGGGATTAGCTGGAGAATAATGCATGGACCGCGGAGGCTGATTGGCGAGGCCAAAAACGGACTTCAGTTTGTGTGGCCAACCTAGTAAGTATGTATAAAAAGAACCATGGCGACATGCACGTCTTGCACCGTCAGACTTTAGCAAAAGACCTTGCCGAGAACCCGAAAAAATTCTACGTAATTAAGTGGGTCGAAGGTTTCCATCCAGCCCATTGACGGTTAGTCTGCTACTGCAATAGAAGGCAGTAAAACGAAAGTTGTAAATTTCGCATTTAATGAAACATTCACCCAGGACGATGGGACAGACAGACCATCGTTCGACCGACGCACAAATTCACATGTGGAGGACATAGAAACAGGCATTGCTGTAACTGAGAAGCAATTAGTTGAAAACAAGTAAATCGACAGGTCCCTATGGGATCCTAATTAGGGTTCACAAAGAGTATTCTGTTTTATTGGCCTCGTAATTAGCTTCCATTTATCTCGAATCCGTCGCCCAGAGCAAAGTCACAAGCGGCTGGAAAAGAGCGCAAATAACTTCTTCGTATAACAAGGGTACAAGAACAAACCCGCGAACAGACTAATATCTTGAATATCGGTTTGCTGTGGAATTCTGAAGCTGATTCTAAATTCAAATATAATAAATCTATTTGAGACAGGAAAGCTTTTGTTCACAAATCAGTACGGACTTAGAAAGCATCGCTCGTGCGAAACTAACCTGCGCTTTTCTCGCGTAATACACTCCTGGAAATTGAAATAAGAACACCGTGAATTCATTGTCCCAGGAAGGGGAAACTTTATTGACACATTCCTGGGGTCAGATACATCACATGATCACACTGACAGAACCACAGGCACATAGACACAGGCAACAGAGCATGCACAATGTCGGCACTAGTACAGTGTATATCCACCTTTCGCAGCAATGCAGGCTGCTATTCTCCCATGGAGACGATCGTAGAGATGCTGGATGTAGTCCTGTGGAACGGCTTGCAATGCCATTTCCACCTGGCGCCTCAGTTGGACCAGCGTTCGTGCTGGACGTGCAGACCGCGTGAGACGACGCTTCATCCAGTCCCAAACATGCTCAATGGGGGACAGATCCGGAGATCTTGCTGGCCAGGGTAGTTGACTTACACCTTCTAGAGCACGTTGGGTGGCACGGGATACATGCGGACGTGCATTGTCCTGTTGGAACAGCAAGTTCCCTTGCCGGTCTAGGAATGGTAGAACGATGGGTTCGATGACGGTTTGGATGTACCGTGCACTATTCAGTGTCCCCTCGACGATCACCAGTGGTGTACGGCCAGTGTAGGAGATCGCTCCCCACACCATGATGCCGGGTGTTGGCCCTGTGTGCCTCGGTCGTATGCAGTCCTGATTGTGGCGCTCACCTGCACGGCGCCAAACACGCATACGACCATCATTGGCACCAAGGCAGAAGCGACTCTCATCGCTGAAGACGACACGTCTCCATTCGTCCCTCCATTCACGCCTGTCGCGACACCACTGGAGGCGGGCTGCACGATGTTGGGGCGTGAGCGGAAGACGGCCTAACGGTGTGCGGGACCGTAGCCCAGCTTCATGGAGACGGTTGCGAATGGTCCTCGCCGATACCCCAGGAGCAACAGTGTCCCTAATTTGCTGGGAAGTGGCGGTGCGGTCCCCTACGGCACTGCGTAAGATCCTACGGTCTTGGCGTGCATCCGTGCGTCGCTGCGGTCCGGTCCCAGGTCGACGGGCACGTGCACCTTCCGCCGACCACTGGCGACAACATCGATGTACTGTGGAGACCTCACGCCCCACGTGTTGAGCAATTCGGCGGTACGTCCACCCGGCCTCCCGCATGCCCACTATACGCCCTCGCTCAAAGTCCGTCAACTGCACATACGGTTCACGTCCACGCTGTCGCGGCATGCTACCAGTGTTAAAGACTGCGATGGAGCTCCGTATGCCACGGCAAACTGGCTGACACTGACGGCGGCGGTGCACAAATGCTGCGCAGCTAGCGCCATTCGACGGCCAACACCGCGGTTGCTGGTGTGTCCGCTGTGCCGTGCGTGTGATCATTGCTTGTACAGCCCTCTCGCAGAGTCCGGAGCAAGTATGGTGGGTCTGACACACCGGTGTCAATGTGTTCTTTTTTCCATTTCCAGGTGTGTATAAAGCGAACCATTGATGAAGAGCACCATACAGATTCCATATTCCTTGAGTCTGACACGGTGCCCAATTGCAAACTGGTAACGAAGGCACAAGCGTACAGAATAGGTTCCCAGATACGCGAGTGACTCGAAGACCTATCACGTAAAACCGCCCAGTATGTTGTCTTCGACGGTGAGTTCACCAGAGACGAAGGTATGGTGAGGAGTGTCCCAAGGATGTGTTATAGGACCGTTGTTGTTCTCACACACGTAACTGAAAGGGTTACCAGCAATCTGCCACTAACTGCTCATGATGCTGCAGAGTAGGGGAAAGTGTCGTCTTTGAGTGACTTTAGGAGCCTACAGGATGACACAGACGAAATTTCTATTTGTTGTAATGAATGTCAGCTTGTTCTAAATGTAGAAAAATATGAGTCAATGCAAAAAAATGGTTCAACTGGCTCTGAGCACTATGGGACTTAATTTCTGAGGTCATCAGTCCCCTAGAACTTGGACCTACTTAAACCTAACTAACCTAAGGACATCTCACACATCCATGCCCGAGGCAGGATTCGAACCTGCGACCGTAGCGGTCGCGCGGTTCGACTGTAGCGCCTAGAACCGCTCGACCACCCCTGCCGGCTGAGTTAATGCAGATGAATAGGAAAATGTTCACATAAAGCATTAGTTGTGTGCAGCTTGACATAGCCACGTCGATTAAATATATAGGCTTAACGTCGCAAAGTGAAATGAGACGGAAACTGCATGTAAGCTCGGTATTAGGGATGGCGAAAGGTCAACATCAGTTTATTGTGATAATTTCAGTAAAGTGCAGCTCTTCTGTAAAGGTGGCCGCGTCTAGAACACTAGTGCGACCCATTCTTGAGTACTCTTAAAGTATTGTGGATTCCTGCCAAGTCGGATTAAAAGAAGACGTCGGAGGAATTCGGTGGGGTACTGCTAAATTTGTTACCGGTAAGTCCGATCAACACGTGAGTATTAAGGATAACATTCACGACCTCATTTTGGGAAACCATGGAAGGAAAATGACGTTCATTTGGCGTAACACTATTGAAAAATAACTAGATAACCAGCATTTGCGGCTGAGAGCAGGACGAATTATTGCCGCTAATGTACATTTCGCCAAAGAACCGCGGAGATAAGAAAAATTATCGATCGTACGAAGACGTACAGGCAGTCGTCTTATCCCCGCTATATCATCAATAGAGCAGAAGAGGGAATATCTAATAGTGATAAAAGGTACCTTCCGCCGTGCACCGCATGGTGTGTTGCGACGTACGTGTGCAGATATACATGTAGATGAAGATGTCGATATAAAAACGAAAGAGGAACTTGTTAACACCTAATATCGGTTTAAGTGTTACGAAGTTTTTTGAATATATTTGTCCGGCGTGTAGCCTTGCATGGAATTGAAATATGGACGATAAGCAGTTCTGACAAGAACTGAATAGAAGCTTTTGGGATGTTGTACTATACACTTGTAAATCTAATAACAAATGAAATACAGAATCGAACTGGGAAAAAGAAAGCTTTGCTTGATAGGACTCATCCTAAGGCTTCAAGAAATTGTCAATGGGGGCGTGAAAGTTGTAGAGGGAGACCAGTGCTCGAATACAGTGGGAAGGTTCATATGGATGCTGGTTGCAGTAGTTATTCGGAGATGAATAGGCTCGCGCAGGACAGACTAGCATGGAGTGCTGAATCGAACTAGGATTTGGAATGCAGAGCACAACAACAACAACAACAACCCTCCAGTTTCTTTCTTCACAACTACCAGCTAAGTGATGAAAATGATGGAAATGCTAGAATCAGAGAAACATCAAAACTTTTTCACATATTTTTGTGTGACGAGAGAGATCGTCAGGCGCAAACTTATGACTGCGTGTAGACCTTAGTCTTAAGCTTCATGACGAAGAGGCAGGAGAAAGAGTCTGTTGCTCTCGAACAGCAGTAAGAGGGTCTCCGATTTTAGCGACCCATAAGGCAGGCAGATCACCACCAATAGCACCCGATGTCGCTCCACTGCGCACTACGGAGAGGTTTGGAATTTAACAGTGAGAATTGGCGTATGGTCCACAATCTCTACACCTCTCCTACGACAGAACACTGCTGTTACCGCTTCTCGCTGGTTGCCAGAGATTAGCAGTCAAAATTTATTCTAGTGCTGGGATTCGAGACGATTTCCAGTGAGTAGAGCGAGACCGCGCAAATGTTAAATTGGCAATCATTTCTCTCTCTCTCTCTCTCTCTCTCTCTCTCTCTCTCTCTCACACACACACACACACACACACACACACACACACACACACACACACAAAATCGCCTTAGTTCTGCAGATTCACAGTTATGATCGATTTATCTTGTTACTACGCTTTTCCGCAGGCAAACGTGTAGTTAAGTAGAAATGAAAAGATGAAACCTCACTACTGAATATTCCTCTTGTTTTGAAAAGATTAATTCTGTTAGATCTTTTGATTGTGTTAGAGTACTTACATCGCAAATAACAGAAGAGGCTCTTCGTCCACTGAGAAACAGAAAGATCCACTGCTAAAAGAAACAAAAGTGAGATTATGCACTCGGCAAAAAGTGAATTTGTCTCTCCATTAAAACCACGAAAAGAAAGAGAAGACAATAAAATTCTCTTCCGCTACGCTCATTTCCGTTTGAACCCAAGTCGTGGCTAAGGCTTTCAAATAGTTTTCAAAGGTCTGCCATTTAACTTGGATTTTCGTCTCGATGCGCTAACTTACCTGCAGGACTGATACAGTGAAACATTCGCTTCTTGGGACGGCCCCCATGAAAGACCAGTGATCGTAGGACAATAAGACTTCGTGGAAATATTTGTAAAGACATGCAGAAGAGAAATAACAAATAAACCATTGAAAGAAACAAATTCTAGTTTTCACATGAGAGGGTACCATTTGTTGATTGCGTTCCATGTTGACGTTCCAGGTTGCTCAGTGTGACGAACATCTGCGTCCACGACACCCTGGATCGGCACCAGGGACTGCTCTACTGCTGTAAGAGAATGAAGCACCTACAGCCGTGCTTTTGGTGATATTTATTGTGTAACTACCAGTTTCGACGTTTCAGTGCACCATCTTCAGGTCATAGTTGACACTGAAGTGGTTATCACGGTCCACGCCTCAGTGGCCAGCAATTGGTTTAAGCGCGACTGTAACTACGATGTCTTCTCTCCAACCATCAACTGGCAACTTGAACGAATTAATGGTCATTGCTGACGTATACTGCTTGTTGGCTAGGCCGATTTAAACACTTGTTTCATTCTCAGTAGCCCATATTACTCTTAAGCCAATGGTTCCGTCAGTGTGTAGTAGGAACGGGCATCTTTTCAGTTCTCCTCCTCCTCTACAAGGAAATCTGAAGAGATCACTGCTTCTACTACTTACCGATGCAGTCATCGACTAAGGAATAATACGGGCTACTGAGAATAAGTATATAAATCGGTCTAGCCAACAAACGTGAACAATCACTGCTAACCTCTGCAGTCAAATGTAATGTTTGTTCTTGTGGAAGGGGAGGGGGGGGGGCGAGGGGGAGGTGGTCGGATCCACAGACTCGGTATGTTTAAAGAACAAAAACATGTTTCAGGCATCTGTAATCTGATTCTTGCCGTGCTATCAATTTCGACCGTTAGTCATTATCAAGCACTTATGACAAGCCTGAAGCTTCACAACACATGTGCTAACTCATGGTCTATGACAACAAAATTGCAGACGCGAAGTGTCACGTTAAACATGTCATATGTGTGTTATGTCGTTTTAATTATATTAATACGTGTGTCAATAAATGGATGAGCAGTGTGATGTCTGACAATTTAAATACGGGTAAAAGTACTGAACAGTGAATTAAAAGTAGGAGAATAGAGACTGAGTTAGTAATGAGAGGGAGAAAAGGGGTTGAAGTGTATGAGAGAGAGGGAGGGAGAGAGAGAGAGGGAGAGAGAGAGAGAGAGAGAAGAATTCTTTATTATATAATATATTTAAAGATTTTTGATAGTATGGTGACATAAATTACGTATTTTCTAGTAGTTGCACAGAGGGAATTGTGATTTTGTATGTAAATAACTGTACGCTGTCATTTCTACGTGAATGCCATTCCTGAATTTAAGCTCATTATCTTTATTCGAAACGATTGTGATATCCTACAATCGATTTTTCGCGCCCGAGGGATGCCAGGCAGGATCACTGGATTTTTACATCTTTCGTTGAGGAGCCCCGTCTGGTCAGAGCATGTTATGTTGCCTGCACTCACTCCTGGATGGCCTTGTGGCAGTTGGACTGCGGAGTATTTGCGTGTGATCCCAAAGTTCCAGAACGTGCCTTTAACGTTACGAAAGACGGTTAGATTTCTTCAGTCACGTTATCGACCCAATTCTGTAAGAATCCGTTAGATGTCTGTAGGTGAACTTTAAACATGAGTTGCACATAATTTATTACGTATATTTTTCCGTAACTTTTAGCCTAACCTTTGTTTTTATTGAACTGCAGCTCACCTGGTGATGTTAACTGAACGAAAACGATTGTGTCCGGCAAATTTCCTTAGAGTGTTTCAGCGCAATATCGGTGCTTCTTTCTTGTCATGCCATAGATCGTCAAGGCTTCATCTCGTGTGGTATTTGTGACAATACAGAAGATGCTCCATGTCCTGGACTTTATCAAAGTCACATTTACTGCCTGTTTCGTCTTAGAGGCCCAATCTGATTTTATTTGTTTTAACTGTAGCTACACCCTTTCTGATGCATCTACATCTTCATTATCTACATCATACTCCGCAAGCGCGTGATCCCACCAACCCTGTTCCACTCGCGAATAGTGCGTGGGAAGAATGACTGTCGGTAAGTCTCTGTATTGGCTGTAACCTCTCGAATTTTCTCCTCGGTACCAATACAGGAGATGTATGTAGGGGAGGGGGAGGGGGGAGGGAAATAATATGTTGTCCGACTCCTGAAAAATTACACTCCTGGAAATGGAAAAAAGAACACATTGACACCGGTGTGTCAGACCCACCATACTTGCTCCGGACACTGCGAGAGGGCTGTACAAGCAATGATCACACGCACGGCACAGCGGACACACCAGGAACCGCGGTGTTGGCCGTCGAATGGCGCTAGCTGCGCAGCATTTGTGCACCGCCGCCGTCAGTGTCAGCCAGTTTGCCGTGGCATACGGAGCTCCATCGCAGTCTTTAACACTGGTAGCATGCCGCGACAGCGTGGACGTGAACCGTATGTGCAGTTGACGGACTTTGAGCGAGGGCATATAGTGGGCATGCGGGAGGCCGGGTGGACGTACCGCCGAATTGCTCAACACGTGGGGCGTGAGGTCTCCACAGTACATCGATGTTGTCGCCAGTGGTCGGCGGAACGTGCACGTGCCCGTCGACCTGGGACCGGACCGCAGCGATGCACGGATGCACGCCAAGGCCGTAGGATCCTACGCAGTGCCGTAGGGGACCGCACCGCCACTTCCCAGCAAATTAGGGACACTGTTGCTCCTGGGGTATCGGCGAGGACCATTCGCAACCGTCTCCATGAAGCTGGGCTACGGTCCCGCACACCGTTAGGCCGTCTTCCGCTCACGCCCCAACATCGTGCAGCCCGCCTCCAGTGGTGTCGCGACAGGCGTGAATGGAGGGACGAATGGAGACGTGTCGTCTTCAGCGATGAGAGTCGCTTCTGTCTTGGTGCCAATGATAGTCGTATCCGTGTTTGGCGCCGAGCAGGTGAGCGCCACAATCAGGACTGCATACGACCGAGGCACACAGGGCCAACACCCGGCATCATGGTGTGGGGAGCGATCTCCTACACTGGCCGTACACCACTGGTGATCGTCGAGGGGACACTGAATAGTGCACGGTACATCCAGACCGTCATCGAACCCATCGTTCTACCATTCCTAGACCGGCAAGGGAACTTGCTGTTCCAACAGGACAATGCATGTCCGCATGTATCCCGTGCCACCCAACGTGCTCTAGAAGGTGTAAGTCAACTACCCTGGCCAGCAAGATCTCCGGATCTGTCCCCCATTGAGCATGTTTGGGACTGGATGAAGCGTCGTCTCACGCGGTCTGCACGTCCAGCACGAACGCTGGTCCAACTGAGGCGCCAGGTGGAAATGGCTTGGCAAGCCGTTCCACAGGACTACATCCAGCATCTCTACGATCGTCTCCATGGGAGAATAGCAGCCTGCATTACTGCGAAAGGTGGATATACACTGTACTAGTGCCGACATTGTGCATGCTCTGTTGCCTGTGTTTCTGTCAGTGTGATCATGTGATGTATCTGACCCCAGGAATGTGTCAATAAAGTTTCCCCTTCCTGGGACAATGAATTCACGGTGTTCTTATATCAGTTTCCAGGAGTGTATGTCCCGAAATTTCAGAAGTAAATCTCTCCGTAATGCACGATGTATCTCTTCCAACGACTGCCAGTGAAGTTTGTTTAGCATCTCCATAACGCTCTCTCGCTAGTTAAACGTTCCCGTGACGAAACTCGCCGTTCTTCGTTGTACCTTCTCTATGTCCTCTATCAGTCCTACCTGATAGGGATGCCAAATAGATGAACAATACTCAAGAATCGGGCGAACCAGCGCCTTATAGTCCACTTTTTTCGTGGATGAGTTACATGTCCTTAAGATTCTTCCGATGAATCCGAGTCTTGTGTCTGCTTTTCCCACTATCTGTTTTATATGGTCATTCCACTTAAGGTCGCTCTGGATAGTTACGCCTAGATATTTTACGGTACACGCTGTCTCCAGATGTTTGTCATCAGTAGTGTAGCTGTACAGTAGTGTATTTCGTTTCCTATGTATGCGCAATATGTTACATTTATTTACGTTCAGGGTCAACTGCCAAGTCTGCACAATTCATCAATCCTCTCTGCAGGTCGTTCTGCAAATTATTACTACCGTTGTTACTTTGGTATAAACAACTGCATCATCTGCGAATAGCCTTAAAGAGCATATTGTAAACAGCAACGGTCCTATCACACGTCCCTGTGGTAGTCAGGATATTACCTTTATATCTGTCGATGTAGTTCCGTTAAGAGCGACGTGTTGGGTTCTATCTGCAAGAAAGTCTTGACTCCAGTCGCAGGTCTGCTCCGATACTCCGTAAGGTCGTATTTTTTTTCATTAAGCGGCAATGCGGGACGGCGTCAAATGCCCTACTGAAATGAAGAAACTCGGCATCAGCCTGAGCGCCGTTGCCCTCTGCGGTGTGGATCTCATGGTGGAACAGAACGAGTAGAGTTTCGCAGGATCTCTGTTTGCGGAATCCATGTTGATTTTTATGGAGGAGTTGTTCATTTTCCAAAACGTCATAATTATTGAGCATAAAACGTGTTCCAAATTCTACAACAGAATAATGGCAACGATATAGGTCTACTATTGTCTTGATCTGCATTACGGACTTTCTTAAGAACGAGAATAACCTGCGCTTTTTTCCAGTCGTTAGGTACCTTTCGTTGCTCAAGCGATCTACGATAAATTTCTGCTAGAAGGGGAACAAGATCTTTTGCATAATCTTTATAGAATCTTATAGGTATCTCATCTGGTCCTGAAGCCTTTCCCTACAAAGGGATTGTAGCTGCTTTTCAGTTCCACAGTCGGTCATCTCAATACCTGCCATTTCGATGTTCGTACGACTATTGAAAGGAGGGACAGTTTTACGATCCTCCGCGGTGAAACGACTTCGGAAGACCGAATTCAGTATTTCGGCCTTCTCTCTGTTATCTTCGGTGTCGATGCCGGTGTGGTCGCTGGGAGAATGATTAGATAGATGATTGCGACCCACTTACTGATTTTACATACGACCAAAATCTCTTAGAGTTTTTACTCACGGCGGTTGAAAATCCCTTACTTTCAAAATCATTGAACGCTTTTCTCATTGCTCTCCTTACGCTCATTTTCGCTTCGTTCAGCTTTTGTTTGGCAGCTAGGATTTTATTTCTCTTGAATCTGAGATGAAGTGCTTTTTGTTTACTTAGCGATTTTCTAACACGGCTATAAAACCATTGTGGATCTTTCCCGCCCCTTAAAACCTTACTGGGATATTGAACGATGCCTTTGAATTTTTTTCATTTGTTCTCCACATCTTCGTCCTCATCACTGAATATTTGATACTGACTGCTGAGGTATTCTAAAGTTTGTATGCTGTCTTCCTTGCTGAGAAAATATATCTTCCTACCTTTCTTAACATTCCTTGTGGGACCCGTCGTCATAGATCCTGTCACAGCCTTATGATCACTGATGCCTTCCTCTACGTTAACTGATTCGATAAGTTCAGGTCTGTTTGTTGCTAGGAGGTCTAAGACGTTACCCTCACCAGTTGGTTCTCAAACTATCTGCTCAAGGTTATTTTCGGACAAGACGTCTAGAACAATGCTTCACGAGTCCCTGTCTCTGGCACCAGGTTTGCTGGCATAACACTCCCAGTCTATACGTGGCAAGTTTAAGTCACCCCCTATAACAACGGCATGATGAGGAGAATTACTAATGATATTCTGCAAGTTCTGTCTGAAGCGCTCTACAGCTTCTGATCCAGGTGGTCTATAAAAGCATCCAATCACTATTTTTGACCGTTAGTTGATACTCAATTTCACCCATATTAATTCACATTCGGACTCGGTGATAACATCGCTAGGTTTTATCGAAATTTTTACTGCAATAAACACTCCGCCACCATTGGTGACTAATCTATACTTACGATAAACATTCGAATCTGAACTTAGGATTTCGTTCTAACTGACGTCGGGTTTCAACCAGCTTTCTTTTCCCAACACTGTTTGTGCATTATAACCTTCAGTAAGCGATACTTTTTCTGGGACATTTCTTTGGACGCTCCTGCAGTTTACCGAGCGAGGTGGCGCAGTGGTTAGCACACTGGACTCGCATTCGGGAGGACGACGGTTCAATCCCGTCTCCAGCCATCCTGATTTAGGTTTTCCGTGATTTCCCTAAATCTCTTCAGGCAAATGCCGGGATGGTTCCTTTGAAAGGGCACGGCCGATTTCCTTCCCAATCCTTCCCTAACCTGAGCATGAGCTCCGTCTCTAATGACCTCGTTGTCGACGGGACGTTAAACACTAACCACCACCAACCACCACCACCTCCTGCAGTTTACTAAACTCGTATTAATCTTTTCTATATCTGATCTGGGATTAGCAAGATTCTCTGAGGTCGCTGTGGCTGATTTAACAGGCAAATCGTCTTTGATTCCAAGGGAGGGGTTCTCTAACATAAAAAAGCCTCATGTGCACGCCACACGTACTCCGCTACCCTAGTAGCCGCTTCCTGCGTGTAGAGGATGCCTGACCTATTAAGGGGAACCCTACAATTGTGCACCCGACAACAGAGGTCGAGAGATTCACATACGATACCGTCGTAGAGTCGTCTGAGCCTCTGGTTTAGACATTCCACTCTGCTCCAAACCAGAGGACCGCGATCAACCCTGGGTACGATGCTACAAATAGACAGCTTAGCCTGCACCCCGCGTACATTGCTAGTTATCTTCAGCAAATCAGCCAGCCGACGAAAGGAGCCGAGGACGGCCTCAGAACCCAAGAGGTAGGCGTCATTCGTGCCGACACGTGCCACTACATGCAGCCGGTTGAACCCAGTGCGCTCGACAGCCGCCGGCCGGGCTTCCTCTACATCACGGATGAGACCTCCAGGCAAACATACCGAATGCACACTGAAATTCTTTCCCGCCATGCCAGCTATCTCCCTGTGGGGCCCCGTAAACCGCGTAACATTGGAACTCCCAATGACAAGGATACCCACCCTCTGTACTTGTCTGGACTGAGCAGAAAAATCGACCGCTGGCCCAACAGGAGAGGCATCCTATGCTGGCTCAATCATGAACACTGGGAAGCACCTCGTACCTGTTGCTAAGACGTAGGGAGCCAGCCGCACGGCCTGCTCCCTCTTTCGCCTTCCGCCCAGTGACACGCGAACCCACCACTGTCTGCCACCCACTCTGGAGTGTGGACGGATCGGTCAGAAGTTGCATATCAGAAGCCGCAGCGATGTCCGGGTCACCAGGGGATTCCAGTGGCACCAAGGGTGTCGCAAGTCTCGTCACTGGCGCCCCGACGTCACCGCAACTTTCAGCATTAGTCAGAAGCTTGTTGACAGCAGCCAACTCTTCTTGTATCCGCTCACAACAGGCACAGTCCCTAGACATATCGTACTGCGTATAAAATAGATATAAGATGTCAAATGGCGCTACTGAGTTTGAAAATATACCGAAGGAGAATAAAGTAACATTAAAAGTTACTCTGAAGACTTCTCACTGTACTCTGAGACCGCAAGCTATTAAAAAGAAATACATTTCTCTACAGAAGTTGATGTATTTACAGACACCTATTATTAGAAATCCTGTTTACTGCAGGAGATAAATATTCAAAGTAGAAAGCACTGATCTAAACTGTGTGCTATCTACTAGTACAAAATTAAAACTTAGTGGAGTGACGGTGTTTCCGGAAACGGGAAAATTTACTCTAGGAAGCTCCCCCACACAAGGATATTCATAAGACTTACGCAAAAACCAAAACTGCGATTAATTTTCTAACCACTGGTCTGCACAGTAAACTACACACGTTAAGTTCCCTTCTTTGCAGAAGCACGTGAAAGAAAACCAAGACTAAAATTAATTTACAGTTTGTCAGACAGACAAGTGCTGCTGCTGCTCTGCTGCACGTCCTTTCGGCAAGGCAGCGGTTCCATATTCTTCAAATCTTTCAGCCTGGTGTGTTATGACTGGGCTTCTCTTGTAAGGCAGGGTAGTCTTTCGGTCGTTAACTTAGCTCAGTAGTGAGAACTCTCTCACCAGGTCAGCATGAAGCACCGTGTAAAGGGTGGTGCTCATCTTCAGTCTGTTCAAGTTTTTTTCATGTGCAGTTCTTCGGGATTCTGGATCTGAGAATCCGACCGCTTTATGTAGCGTCCCGGATGGTGTGTGTTTCTTTCATCCTGTTGTTGATCTGTGCAAAATTTGTCTATTTTTCCTAGTTGAAAGAGTCGCAGCAGGGGTACAATGGCTTCTTTATTGTTCTCCCGAAAACCAAAAATCCATTCGTCACACTTTATAATTCCAAATTAACTCCTCCTCTCCTGCGGTTCCAAACAAACTACGGATCTTTGGATTTGGCTCCATCTAACTCTCTGGAGCCAGAACTAAACGTACGGCGGAGGTTCGAGTCCTCCCTCGGGCATGGGTGTGTGTGTGTGTGTGTTTGCCCTAAGGATAATTTAGGTTAAGTATTGTGTAAGCTTAGGGACTGGTGACGTTAGTAGTTAAGCCTCATAAGATTTCACACACATTTGTTGAGAACTAAACACTTTTCCAGCGTAGAAGCCTATTTCTCAGCGTTCCGCTGTCGTCACCGATCGCACGTCGACGGGAGCTTAATTGAGGGACTGCGAGCAGTCGTCGCATCAGTCTACCATCTCTCGTCGACGGGAACATCTCACAGTTTTTCTTTGACACGCTTTAAATTGAAGTGCCATCGCTGATGATGATCCAGAATTCATGGTGGAATGTAATTCGGTGCTTGGGTTGAATTTATTATGAATAGACTGTTGGGGTCAACTTCTTAGGCCCTGTATATCGGTCCGTAAGATACCGCCAGTTGGTGGTATGGGTTACGATGTTATAGTGGCAAGGAACGTGGTACCTGAAGTCGATGCCGTGGGAGTGTGCTGCCCACAGTTCTTATGTGGTACACCGAGTTACGCTAAGTCTCTAATTTGTCGTGTAAGGTCCTTTTGCGAACTGCTTCTGGTACTGTATCCATATGGCTCAAATGGCTCTAAGCACTATGGGACTTAACTTTTTAGGTCATTAATCCCCTAGAAATTAGAACTACTTAAACCAAACTAACGTAAGGACATCACACACATCCATGACCGAGGCAGGATTCGAACCTGCGATCGTAGCGGTAGCGCAGTTCCAGACTGTAGTGCCTAGAACCGCCCGGCCACTCGGGCCGGCCTATCCATATGAAAGGCAGCGTGAAAGTCAAAGATGCGGATATAGCTGCTGGCACGAAGTATCCACCTGCCTACCATATTTTATAAGATTTGTAAACGACCAATTTGTGTTGGACTGGCAAGACCCCAAACCGAGCTGCCATACAGTATCTTATATAATCGAAGTTTTGTTGTGGTACTGAGGTCAGTACTCCTGAAAAAAGGTGTTTTTTGGCCATACCGAAAAGTGAAAACGTTTATGGAGAATGATGTGGTTGTCCACATTGAGCCCCAGGTAAGTCACGGTTGCCTCCAGGGGATATCCCGTCCATGGAGTCTCAAGTTGGTAGACATCGAGGGGCGTTTCTTGCTGAAATAGACGGCTGTCGTCTTGGCGGAATTTAGTTTGACTTTATTGATCTTAAACCAAGCGGCTGTGGCATCTAGTTCAAACTGAAGGCGTCGAATGTTGGAGTGAATACGTCTGCCGCTGATGAGAAAAGCCATATCATCGGCAAACTGTGAAATTTCTACGGGAAGAGACGTGCTGAACTCTTTCCCCCCGCCCCCCCCCCCTCCCACCGCTCCCCGACCGGAATTAGGCGTGGTCTTGCGATACGGCCAGCAACCTCTTGCTGTTGACCGGCGAGGTACATGGTGTTCCATAGCTCGCGCTCCGCCCCCTGACGACCTGGTGGCATACTTGAAAATCCATCGTGACTGTTATGGAGTGCGCAAGCATTGCTTTCCGTGACTCGCGCGTTATGATCGTCATGTGTGCAGCGGTTGGTGCCCCTGAGCACCATAGCAGTGTGCATGTGTCATTTTGACATACACTGACATTTCCAGAAAGTGTGCATCTGGAGTGTACTAGGCATTCACATTACGCGGTGGAAAATCAAAGGGCTTGGTTAGCTGTTCTTGCTGCAATTGGTCTCGCTCCTCATTTACTATTCGCTAGTTTCCTCAAGGCTCCTCGCTGTATTCTTTTGGCGGGAGTACTCGCTATGCTATTTGTATGTCAGTGATCTATCCAGCACGACACTGATTAAAATATGGTAATACCAAAGCCACAGCACCATGGCTAGTGCGGTGTGAAAAGAAACAAACATTCAAAACAGCTTCCAGACGTTTCGGAATGGATAAATACACGTCCTATATCGTTTTCAAGGGAATATCATACCAGTGTCCCAACAAAATAATAGCAATTTTAGGTAACGGCAGTGTAGTCGGATAGCAATCACGCAGCCTCCTCTCTAAACTAGGCCGTAAAGGCTGAATAATACGGCGATGTGGTGCCTGTGGTGTACAGGGGAGGTGCAAAATTCATCTCCGTGCTCACAAAAACTGATACTGCACGATGAGAGCTCTGTGAACGGGGGCCTTGTTACCTAGGAACACAACGTCGCCAATGGATAACAAATATTGTATGAGCAGATGGACTTGATCATACACAATAGTCACATACGCCGGTAGTAATGTGACTTTGGAGAGTGCCCACGGGTCCATGGAGTACCATGATAAGTCTGCCCAAATCATCACTGAACGCCCACAATGTTTCACTCTAATGACGTGAACTTGGCTAGAAGTGGAAGAAGTTCAAAACAGTGTGCGAAAAAGACTCAGTCGACGGAAGTAAGTAGTTCCACGGCTCCATATCTAGGTGTTTTGGCTTCGGCACGACGTTTTCCTGTTACGACAATTTTCATGAGTGACGAGTCGTTTTGGAATTTCAGCTCGACGAGCAATTCCTTTCTTATGGAGCTCCCTTAGTGTTGATTTCGTGCTGACAGTGTTCGCGAATGCTACATTATGTTCTTCTGAGACATCTTACGTTTAGTCACGATCCTCTTCAACGACCTTCTGTCACGATCACTCGCCGCGCGGGATTAGCCGAGCGGTCTCAGGCGCTGCAGTCACGGACTGTGCGGCTGATCCCGGCGGAGGTTCGAGTCCTCCCTCGGGCATGGGTATGTGTGTTTGTCCTTAGAATTATTTAGGTTCAGTAGGGTGTAATCTTAGGGACTGATGACCTTAGCAGTTAAGTCCCATAAGATTTCACACACATTTTTGTCACGATCACTCAATACAGACTTTCGTCCTTGCTGTGACTTAGAGGATGATGTTTTTCCGCTTTCTCTGCATGCGGTGTAACTTAACGATGCCACTGGAAACACCTAACAACTTGGCTCCCATGATTACAGGAGCCCTCGCCGTATGAGCACTAACACTGTTCCCACGTTCGATTTAACTCAGCTCCGACATAATGCACTTAGCTACAAACACCACGACTGACAACTACTACGTATTGAGGACATTTCAAAGGTGCCGTTCGTGGTCAAATGCAGCAGCACAACATGCAGGTTTGAGATTTGGCTAGCATTTAAAAGTTGTTCGAGTTTAGGGGTAATACCAAGTGGCCTGAGGTGTGAATCAGAATTTCGAATGAGGAGGGTGGCGTGTTACGGTAGTCTGTGCAGGTTTGCAAAGCCACTGTGACAGGGTGGCGTAGTGGTTGGCGGATCTGCCTAGTGAGCAGAGGATGCGGGTTTAATCCCAGACTTGGCAAAAATTTTCATTCGTAGCTTCAGTCTGCATTGTCATAGATGTTTAACAGTTTGCGTGTATTTGAAGATCGCATTTGCCGCTTTTTCCAAATTTTTGCCAACCAACTCTATGGTTCCAGGATGAGATTTTCACTCTGCGCCCGAATGTGCCCTGATATGAAACTTTCTGGCAGATTAAAACTGTATGCCGGACCGAGACTCGAACTCGGGACCTTTGCCTTGGGCGGGCAAGTGCTCTACCATCCGAGCTAACCAAGGACGACTCACGCCCCGTCCTCACAGCTTTACTTCCACCAGTACCTCGTCTCTAACTTTCCAAACTTCACACAATCTTCCCTGCGAACCTTGCAGAACTAGCACTCCTGTAATAAAAGTTCGCAAGAGGGCTTCTGTGAAGTTTGGATAGTAGAAGACGAGGTACTGGCGGAAGTAAAGCTGTGAAGATGGGGCGTGAGTCGTGCTTGGGTAACTCAGATGGCAGAGCACTTGCTCGCGAAAGGCAAAGGTCCCGAGTTTGAGTCTCGGTCCAGCACACAGTTTTAATCTGCCACGAAGTTTCAACTCTATGGTGTTTTGTCTGCATGTTCCACGTTGCTGTCATTCCATGGAGACGCTGAGCTTCCTGTTTTCTGTGTTGAGCGGATGTGGAAAGCGCTAAATTGTGTCGTCACGAGTTTTGTTTGAGGGAGTTGGTTCAAATGGCTCTGAACACTATGAGACTTAACTTCCGAGGTCATCAGTCCCCTAGAACTTCGAACTACTTAAACCTAACTAACCTAAGGAAATCACACACATCCATGCCCGATGGAGGATTCGAACCTTCGACCGTAGCGATCGCGCGGCTCCAGACTGTAGTGCCTAGAACCGCTCGGCCACTCCGGCCTGCGAGGGAGTTGGTAATACTCAGAAGTGATGTAATAAACGTACCTTCAGAACAGCTACGGTGTTTCTTAGTTACATTAACATAATCATAAATAAGCTGTAGAGCATAAAACGATCGAAATTGTTAGGTGAAAGCTTGCAACTTGGGACGCTTGTGTGTTACATCTACTTACGATAAAGTGTATATGAAACTGCCGTGCCTTCCGTGTGCATAGGCATCCGCCACCGCCGGTGCCTCGCAACCAAAACAAACACGCACGCGCGCGCACACACACACACACACACACACACACACACACACACACACACAGTACTGAGCTGCGGGGTGCATAACAGAGCAGACGTTGAGCAGCCTCTACCGCCCCCGCACTTCCCACGCCCTGCATATCGACCTCTGGCGCTCGCACGTGCGTCAGACGAACCAACAGCGAGGAACTTGCTGCTGCTTCTGGCAGCCCTCGATACCAGCGAGGGACACGACGCTGCGTATCGCTGGCTGCTCCGGAAAGTGGCGCGGTGCACGGAGACTGAGGCGGCAGCGACTCCGGTGTCGATGGGCCACTCCAGCTCCAGTCGGGAAGCGAGCCGGCCGTGTTTCCAGAAACCGGAACCTGACGTCAATACCGGAGCACTCTGCGCTAGAGGCTGGGTTTCGCGCCGCTGTCCTCTGGCGTGTCGAGCCCGAGGCTGCAGGCTATCTGCTCGCCCGTTTCTTCTCTCATTCCTCATTAAAAAACAACATTCACGAGCTCATTGATATGAGCTACATAATTACAATGGGAATCTCCCACAGGATTCGATCATGGGCTGATTGCTGTTCTTGCTTCATTGTTAATGATCTTTTACTTGAATCAGGAGGCTGTATTAGTTGAGCGTAGAAGCATCGGCAGGGTAGTAAGTGAGACTTTCGTGACAGTTACCGAATACTTCTGCACAAACGAGTTAGCTTTAAACTTTCGAAATAAAACGCAGTTCACCCATTTTCCTACTGTAAAAAATAACCCCCCCCCCTGCGTCGGGAAATCTAGCTGGAAGAAATTATTAATGAAAGTTTTGATGGAAGGAGAGGAGTAGGTATAGGGGGTCGGAGAGTGGAGTGTATAAGATTTGCAAACGACGTGGTTGTGATGGCAGAGAGTGCAAGATAGATGGAACAAATGTTAGATGATCTAAACACAAAATTATAAGAATATGGAAAGGAGATTAACAAGAAGACAACGAAAAGTATGGTAATTAGAGGAACGGAGAGAAGGTGCTGTATGAACATAGGTGGAGACGAGATAGAGCAAGTGAATAACTTCACTTATTTGAGAAGTGTAATAATGGATGATATGTATTGCACAACAGAAACCAGAAAAAAACCGCAATGACAAAACAAGGATTCAAGAGGAAACAGACTTTACTTTGCGGACCACTAAACAAAGATATGAGGAAAAGGCTTGCCAAGTGTTACATCAGCAGCGTTGCCTTGTATGGTGCGGAGACCTGGACGTTGAGGAAGGAAGATGCAGAATATTCTAGCTACTAGAGATGTGGATATGTATAACAATTGAAAAAGTGAATTGTGAACGCCGAGTAAGGAATGAAGAAGGGTTGGAGAAGAAAGAAACATGCTGAAACTCATTAGAAAGAATAAACGAAACGGGATTGGACATTGTCTGAGAAGGGACGGTTTATTGAAGGATAGAATTGAAGAAATGGTGGAGAGAAAAAGGGGAGGTGCAAAAAGTTGTTGTTGTTGTTGTGGTCTTCAATCCTGAGACTGGTTTGATGCAGCTCTCCATGCTACTGTATCCTGTGCAAGCTTCTTCATCTCCTAGTACCTACTGCATCCTTCTGAATCTGCTTGGTGTATTCATCTCTTGGTCTCCCTCTACGATTTTTACCCTCCACGCTGCCCTCCAATGCTAAATTGGTGATCCCTTGATGCCTCAGAACATGTCCTACCAACAGATCCCTTCTTCTAGTCAAGTTGTGCCACAAGCTCCTCTTCACAATCCTATTCAGTACCTCCTCATTAGTTATGTGATCTACCCATCGAATCTTCAGCATTCTTCTGTAGCACCACATTTCGAAAGCTTCTATTCTCTTCTTGCCTAAACTATTTATCGTCCATGTTTCACTTCCATACATGGCTACACTCGATACAAATACCTTCAGAAACGACATCCTGACATTTAAATCTATACTCGATGTTAAAACATTTCTCTTCTTCAGAAACGCTTACCTTGCCATTGCCAGTCTACATTTTATATCGTCTCTACTTCGACCATCATCAGTAATTTTGCTCCCCATATAGCAAAACTCCTTTACTGCTTTAAGTGTCTCATTTCCTAATCTAATTCCCTCAGCATCACCCGACTTAATTCTACTACATTCCATTATCCTCATTTTGCTTTTGTTGATGTTCAACTTATATCCTCCTTTCAAGACACTATCCATTCCGTTTAACTACTCTTCAAAGTCCTTCGCCGTCTCTGACAGAATCACAATGTCATCGGCGAACCTCAAAGTTTTTACTTCTTCTCCATGGATTTTAATACCTACCCCGAATTTTTCTGTTGTTTCCTTCACTGCTTGCTCGATATACAGATTGAATAACATCGGGGGGAGGCTACAACCCTGTCTCACTCCCTTCCCAACCGCTGCTTCCCTTTCATGTCCCTCGACTCTTATAACTGCCATTTGGTTTCTGTACAAATTGTAAATAGCCTTTCGCTCCCTGTATTTTACCCCTGCCACCTTCAGAATTTGAAAGAGAGTATTCCAGTCAACATTGTCAAAAGCTTTCTCTAAGTCAACAAATACCAGTAACGTAGGTTTGCCTTTCCTTAATCTACCTTCTAAGATAAGTCATAGGATCAGTATTGCCTCACGTGTTCCAATATTTCTACGGAATCCAAACTGGTTCTCCCCTAGGTTGGCTTCTACTAGTTTTTCCATTCGTCTGTAAAGAATTCGCGTTAGTACTTTGCAGCCGTGACTTATTAAACTGATAGTTCGGTAATTTTCACGTCTGTCAACACCTGCTTTATTTGGGATTGGAATGATTATATTCTTCTTGAGGTCTGAGGGTATTTAGCCTGTCTCATACATCTTGCTCACCAGATGGTAGAGTTTTGTCAGGACTGGCTCTCCCAAGGCAGTCAGTAGTTCTAATGGAATGTTGTCTACTCCCGGGGCCTTGTTTCGACTCAGGTCTTCCTGTGCTCTGTCAAACTCTTCACGCAGTATCATATCTCCCATTTCATCTTCATCTACATCCTCTTCCATTTCCATAATACTGTCCTCAACTACATCGCCCTTGTATAGATCCTCTATATACTCCTTCCACCTTTCTGCTTTCCCTTCTTTGCTTAGAAATGGGTTTCCATCTGAGCTCTTAATATTCATACAAGTGGTACTCTTTTCTCCAAATGTCTCTTTAATTTTCCTGTAGGCAGTATCTATCTTACCCCTAGTGAGATAAGCCTCTGCAGCCTTACATTTGTCCTCTAGCCATCCCTGCTTAGCCATTTTGCACTTCCTGTCGATCTCATTTTGTATTCCTTTTTGCCTGCTTCATTTACAGCATTTTTATATTTTCTCCTTTTATCAATTAAATTCAATGTTTCTTCTGTTACTCAAGGATTTCTACTAGCCCTCGTCTTTTTACCTACTTGATACTCTGCTGCCTTCACTACTTCATCCCTCAAAGCTACCCATTCTTCTTCTAGTGTATTTATTTCCCCCATTCCTGCCATTTGTTCCATTACGCTCTCCCTGAAACTCTGTACAACCTCTGGTTTAGTCATTTTATCCAGGTCCCATCTCCTTAAATTCCCACCTTTTTGAAGTTTCTTCAGTTTTAATCTACAGCACACAACCAATAGATTGTTGTCAGAGTCCACATCTTTGGAAATGTCTTACTATTTAAAACCTGGTTCCTAAATCTCTGTCTTACCATTATATAAACTATCTGAAATCTGTCAGTATCTCCAGGCTTCTTCCATGTATACAACCTTCTTTTATGATTCGTGATCCATTTGTTAGCTATGATAAAGTGTGCTCTGAGCAAAATTCTACCCGGCGGCTTCCTCTTTTATTTCTTAGCCCCAATCCATATTCACCTACTACGTTTCCTTCTCTCCGTTATCCTACTACCGAATTCCAGTCGCCCATGACTATTAAAGTTTCGACTCCCTTCACTATCTGAATAATTTCTTTTATTTCGTCATACATTTCTTCATTTTTTTCATCTGCAGAGGTAGTTGGCATATAAACCTGTACAACTGTAGTAGGCGTGGGCTTCGTGTCTATCTTGGCCACAATAATGCGTTCACTATGCTGTTTGTAGTAGCTTACCCGCATTCCTATTTTTTATTCATTATTAAACCTACTCCTGCATTACCCCTATTTGTCTTTGTATTTATAGCCCTGTATTCGCCTGACCAAAAGTCTTGTTCCTCCTGCCACCGAACTTCGCTAATTCCCACTACATCTAACTTTAACCTATCCATTTCCCTTTTTAAATTTTCTAACCTACCTGCCCGATTAAGGGATCTGACATTCCACGCTCCGATCCATAGAACGCCTGTTTTCTTTCTCCTGATAACGACTTCCTCCTGAGTAGTCCCGCCCGGAGATCCGAATGGGGGACTATTTTACCTCCGGAATATTTTACCCAAGAGGGCGCCATCATCATTAACCATACAGTAAAGCTGCATGCCCTCGGGAAAAATTACGGCTGTAGTTTCCCCTTGCTTTCAACCGTTCGCAGTAATAGCACAGGAAGGCTGTTTTGGTTAGTGTTACAAGGCCAGATCAGTCAATCATCCAGACTGTTGCCCCTGCAACTACTGAAAAGGCTGCTGTCCCTCTTCAGGAACCACATGTTTGTCTGGCCTCTCAACAGGTACCCCTCCGTTGTGGTTGCACCTACGGTACGGCTATCTGTATCGCTGAGGCACGCAAGCCTCCCCGCCAACGGGAAGGTCCATGGTTCATGGAGGGGGGAGATATGGTTCAAATGGTTCAAATGGCTCAGAGCACTATGGGACTTAACAGTTGAGGTCATCAGTCCTCTAGAACTTATAACTACTTAAACCTAACTAACCTAAGGACATCACACACATCCATGCCCGATGCAGGATTCGAACCTGCGACCGTAGCGGTGACAGGTTCGAATCCTGCTTCGGTCATGGACGTGTTTGATGTCGTTAGGTTGTTAGGTTTAACTAGTTCTAAGTTCTAGGGGACTGATGACCACAGATGTTAATTCCCATAGTGCTCTGAGCCATTTGAACCAAGACCTACCGTACGGCAGAATATCTGCTACTACTACTAGTACTACCCCCGTCTATGTAGTATACCAACAAGAAAGCAAACAGTGTAGAAAAGTATAATTTCTTAGATGTACATACTAATGTAAACTTAAAATGGAAAACCTTATAGAACACCTGCTAAAACAATTAGGTCCGCTACTTTTATCGTAAGGATAATGGCCAATGTTGGGGATAAAGTTAACATAATTTGCATGGTTGCATTTATCGATGTCTAATGGGACAATATTCTGGGGTAAATCCTCGTTTCTCGGAAAGTATTCACTGCACAAAAAAAGTAACTATAATTATGTGTGGAAGTCACACACAGACACGTTGCAGGTATCTCTTTAAGCAGCTACGACCATTAACCACAGTATCACAATATATTTATTCACTTATGAACTTGTTGTCAATAAACTATTTAAGTTTGAGAGTAACACAGATGTTCAGAAGTACGACACTAAAAGGAAAAATCATTTGCATTATTCTTTAATGAATCTAACTTTGGCGCAGAAAAAGAGGAAATATGCAACTAAAAATTCTTTGACAGTCTACCGATGAAATAAAAATTCGGACAGATAGCAGAAGTATTTTCACATGTAGATTTTTCCTTAACAATTCCTTCTATTCCACAGAAGTCTTGAGTAGAGATAATTCGTCATTAAAGAAAAAAATCTGTAAATGGTCAGCATGCAACCATCTAAATATTGTTCTTCATATCATTGTATATTCACTGAGTGTTCTACGTTTGTTCTGCTAACATATTCCCCATCATAAATTTCATAGTTAATCTGAGCTATCGAACAAGCAAACTAACAAACTAACATATGCATGTACAAAGTCAGTCACCTAAAACCCATTTTACTTCGTGAGTGGTTCAAAATATCGGAACGAGATTTTCAGTGGGCATCAGTCCGCAGAAGCTGAAGCAATTTTCATTACGGCCTATGAGTAGCAAGTACCCATAGTTTTTGTATAAACATGGATATTCAGCAAATACTTTTTTAGTGAGACGATGTGCTTTCTAATGGCATTCTAAAGCTCTTCAAAAGACGTCTACAATGATATAATGATTGTTTAAGTTGAAACTTTTCGTGAAAGTAACAGAGGAATGTGCTGACCTTGAAAAGTAACATGATCGGAATTCGCTGTTGCGGTGTAATCTCTCATAAGCAAAGGTATTTTGAGATATCGCAAGCTCAATGATTTCGACATGTCAGCCAGCAAGGATTCTGAAAACAACTATTGCATGAGGCATACATCGCGTTCTTCTCACACGATGTCCTGAAAGACATGGCTCAAGGCAGACAAGTAAATGCAGTATTCTTTAATTCCCAAATAGCATGCAATACTAGTCGTGCAGTGGTGGTGATGGTGGTATAAATAGTAGTAGTAGTAGTAGTAGTAGTAGTAGTAGCAGCAGCAGCAGCAGCAGCAGCAGTCGTTGTTTGAGGAGAGTGAGGAGGAAGTTGGTGAGGTGTTGGTGGTGGTGATGGTGGTGGCGGAGGCGTTGGTACTACTACTATTACTAGTAGTAGTAGTAATAGCACCAGCAGCAGTTGTTGGTTGAGGAGAGTGAGGAGGAAGTTGGTGAGGTGTTGGTGGTGGTGATGGTGGTGGCGGAGGCGTTGGTACTACTACTATTACTAGTAGTAGTAGTAATAGCACCAGCAGCAGTTGTTGGTTGAGGAGAGTGAGGAGGAAGTTGGTGTTGGTGGTGGTGATGGTGGTGGCGGAGGCGTTGGTACTACTACTGTTACTAGTAGTAGTAGTAATAGCACCAGCAGCAGTTGTTTGTTGAGGAGAGTGAGGAGGAAGTTGGTGAGGTGTTGGTGGTGGTGATGGTGGTGGCGGGGGCGTTGGTACTACTACTATTACTAGTAGTAGTAGTAATAGCACCAGCAGCAGTTGTTGGTTGAGGAGAGTGAGGAGGAAGTTGGTGAGGTGTTGGTGGTGGTGATGGTGGCGACGGAGGCGTTGGTACTACTACTATTACTAGTAGTAGTAGTAATAGCACCAGCAGCAGTTGTTGGTTGAGGAGAGTGAGGAGGAAGTTGGTGAGGTGTTGGCGGTGGTGATGGTGGTGGTGGAGGCGTTGGTACTACTACTATTACTAGTAGTAGTAGTAACAGCACCAGCAGCAGTTGTTGGTTGAGGAGAGTGAGGAGGAAGTTGGTGAGGTGTTGGTGGTGGTGATGGTGGTGGTGGAGGCGTTGGTACTACTACTATTACTAGTAGTAGTAGTAGTAGTAGTAATAGCACCAACAGCAGTTGTTGGTTGAGGAGGAGGGGTAGGAGGAAGATGATGAGGTGCAGAAGTATGGAGAGCAGTACGAAAGAGGAGTTGGCATAATGGAGGCAAAATAACAGAAAAAAGTACAGAGAATGAAAATGGTTGATGAGCCATGGAAAAAATTGCTGTTTTGAAGAGCGCGTCGCAGCGCGTTGTGTGAAGCAGTCGCCCTCCGTTTCTGTCGGTGGCACCGCTGTGGCAATCGCAGCTTTGGTGTCTCTCTCTGGTGGGAAAGGGAAAAGGTTGCCTGTTGACGCGCATTTAAGGGCGCGATGAGCTCTCCAGCGGCGGTTGGTCAGTCCGAGTGAGTCTGGGTCAGTCTCGCGTCACCAGTTGCTGGTCTGTCTCTCGTTCGTATTTGTGCGGCAGTGTCTGTCTGTCGTCGGAGTGCTAGTATGTCTGTCGTTTGGATCAAACTTTAAAACCGGAAAATGAGTCTTGCCATTCCACCAGTAACAGAACTCAGCTAGTTGTTGCCCGGTCGGGGCTGAGTTCCTGCATCTGAGTCTGCGCGTTAGGCCGCCAGTCTGCTCAAGCTGCTCGGACAACGGTCATTGGCGGTTGGATCGATCGGTTGGTCGGTCGCGCACTGAGGCCCAAGATGACTTGTCCGCCTTGAGCGTCGGCGCATGTGAGGTCGCCACGTGAGTCCAGTGGGCCGCGCCGTACAGCGAGGTGTTGTGGCTTCGCGGTCGACACGAGAGCAACAGGAGTCAACCCACGACATCGGGCTGGCCGGTGCGAGCCGTGAGACGGGAGATCGGCGCGCCTTCCTGCGTCCATTGAAGTGGCTGGCAGCGGATGGTTCGGGAGAGCGTTGGGGGTGCTGAGCCAGGTCTTCACCAGAAATCGCAGTTTATTAGAAATTAAGTGATTGGAATTATGTTGTTTCATTTACTTGTTAAATTCTACTTGTTTTCTTGGTGAGGTCACGAGCTGCTTTGTTTTGGGGTCGTCCCACCATTCTTCTCCGTTTACCCACCCGCGGGAAGGTGGTTACTGATGATTTGTGTGGTCCGTTTTTCCCTTGTGGAGAAGGGGCGAGTTAGAGCAACCTGCGGTTCGGGTTGTTCAGTAATCTTCATGTCAATCTGCCATACGTTAATAGCTGCCTCTCTCACGTTTGTCGGATTCGGTGTTAACGAATTTATTGCTTGAAGTGTAAAGGCCGAATTCCTGAAATATGTTTTTATCTTACCTGTCATCTTAAGAGGCGGTATATGTGTAATGTAGAGCATGTTTGTATATTTTATGTAAGACTGCATTTCATTTTTTTTTATTTAAATGGTCATTTTAGTATATAAAGTTGCCACCCTTCCACCGTAAGAGTCTTTTTTATAAATCAAGTTGCACCTTCGGTGGCAAGTTAATTTTTTTAATGTTCGTGTTTTGTACCATTTCTATCGCTCTCATAGTTTCTGTGCTTGTGTGAGTTGTTAAAAGTTTTAGTTTAAAGTAATCTGGTGTGTTGCAGATTTGCACCAGTGTAGTCTTTCAGAGGTTGTTGTGAGCGGTCGTGACTACGGTCGTGTCAAAAGAGGGCGGCAAGGTTCTCACCCCGAAAGCTCATACTGTCAAAATTTGTTCTTTCTGCCTCTGAATAAATTGTAACTTGATATTTTTATGGTGCTTTCTGATTATAATTGTAAATCTGTCTTCAAAAAAAAGAGGGCTTTTAGGAATAAAATTTCCAGATTTCCATTTGTTGAAAGAAATTTAATGTGTTTTCATCAGTTCCCCACTGGCAACTACATCCACTCTCACATAGCGTGATTAAATGTGTTAATGTTCTTGATGAATCGCTAGTAAATACAGTAAATTCTTAAAAAAAAAGTAAATTCACGGTTCAGTTGATCGTAAGAGATGACCCATAGGGCAGAAAACAAGGGGACATGACAATTACAGACGATACACGAAATCTATTCCCAGTAGCGAATATGGACAACCATCTGCTGTATGATGGAATGACAGAGAAAATTCGTGCCGGACCGGGCTTCGAACCCGGATTTCTCGCTATCTCGACGACCGCCTAAACACTTCGCTATCAGAGCACGACTCAGTGCCAGATCGAAACTTCCAAATGTCGTCAAACATGGGTCTACAACCTGTACTCGTAGATGCATTATGTATATTCCCGTACTGGGAGACATTTTACTCGACAGTCATTTGCCCGGGTTCGGAGGATATGTACGATACTGTAGTGCCCATGGAATTCCGAATAACGAGGCACCGTTCCTTTGGATGTTCAAAAATGGCTCTGAGCACTATGGGACTTAACATCTGAGGTCATCAGTTCCCTAGACTTAGAACTACTTAAACCTAACTAGCCTAAGAACATCCCACACATCCATGCCCGAGGCAGGATTCAAACCTGCGACCGTAGCAGCAGCGCGGTTCCGGACTGAAGTGCCTAGAACCGCTCGACCACAACGGCCGGCGCAATATTATGTGAAGAAACACGAGGAGCATAAGAGAAGGGAATATACGCAAAAGTGTGAGCAGAAGGAGAGAAGGAAGAACAGGAGGATGAAAAGGGGGGAGATGTATTAGAAAGAAGAGTGAGAGGGAGATGAAGAAAAACCAAAGGAAGGTGCAGTAGGAGGATTTAGCAAATGTGGAGTTTTAAAAATGGGACTAGGAGGAAGAAAGAAAGAACAGGGAATTTAGAGAAGTATGTGGAGTGTAAAGAAAGTGTGGAGGAGACGAAACGTGGAACAAAGATATCTTGGGAACTATATATGACGGTAGTATCTGTTCCAGAAAGAACAGTTACCGTTGATGACCATGCAGCTTTGCTAGAAATGAAATGATAATAAATTTGACACCCTGGCTGCAAACCGGCGTTGATATACTTAATTGGGGACATGTTGAAAATGTCCTGCTTACATGGCAGACGCTCTATCCATCTGAGCCTTCGAGGGCACAGAGAATAGTGCGCCTGCAGGGACTTATCCCTTGCACGCTCCCCGTGAGACCCATATTCCCAACAGGTCCACACCACTACATTCGTAGTCCGCCTAATAGATGTTTGCCCATCATGCAAGGGATAAGTGCAAGCGATAAGTCCCTGCAGGCGCACTATTCTCTGTGCCCTCGGTGGCTTAGATGGATAGAGAGTCTGCCATGTAAGGAGGAGATCCTTGGTTCGAGTCCCGGTTGGGGCACACATTTTCAACATGTCCCTAATGAAGTATATCAACGCCGGTTTGCAAAAAATGTTCAGACGTGTGTGAAATCTTATGGGACTTAACTGCTAAGGTCATCAGTCCCTAAGCTTACACACTACTTAACCTAAATTATCCTAAGGACAAACCCACACACCCATGCCCGAGGGACGACTCGAGCCTCCGCTGGGATCAGCCGTACAGTCCATGACTGCAGCGCCCGAGACCGCTCGGCTAATCTCGTGCGGCGCCAGTTTGCAGATAGGGTGTCCAATCAATTATCATATCATATCTTGGAAAGCTCAGATTTTTTTGAATGTAATCAAACCAAATATTTTGAGGAAATTTGTTGACAGTCGCTCTCTGGCACATACTATTTCATGACAAGAAAATCTAAATTTCTAATTCCTGTGGAGTATGTACAACACGCAAGAGAGAAGTGGGGTAAAAGTAAAACGGAGTTTAGATGAACTGTATTACTACTACGACTACAGAAATGTCTACGGGCTGACCTGTCCTATGGAGTCCATGAGACGGTACTGGTTGAGCTGCAGGTAGCGGCCGCTCTTGTCGATGGAGACGCGCCGGGACTCCTTGAGTGGCGCGCGCCTTCTGGCTGCCCGTGGACTGCCGTAGGGGCTGAACGGGAAGTTGGGGTAGATGGGCCTCGGCTCGCCACCACCAGAGCCACCGCCGCCGCCGCCACCGGGGCCAGCAGCAGCAGGAGCAGCGCCTGAGCCAGGGACAGGGCCGGCCTGGTGCACCGGCGACGGAGAGCGGCTCGCCTCGGGGGACGGCGACAGCCGCAGGCGCTCCTCTAGGCTCACGCATAGCTGCAAAGCAGCAAAGACCACCGTCACTACACGGCGAGGCTCCTGCACGTCTGGCACAGCTACGGAAATTAAGTATGACACACTACTGAGTACGATTTAACCTTTCCAGACCTGAATTTTTTCTGGAAGAAGGAAAGTTTTTCCTTTATGTTAATGCTTTAGTGATTTTAGAGGCGAGATCTGTATAAAAATGTGTACCTGTTTTCAAAACATACTTTCTATAGTTGGCTCCATTTTATGGACTAAAATCACTAATTATGAAATATTCTCTATTGTAAAATGATTATTGTAAAATGGTCGTAATAATAACTGTATTCAATTGTGTAGTGGAATATAGTGAATCAACCACATTCGTGCATTTTGGTGGTCACAAACTGCTGTGCACTACTCCACTGCTTTACTGGTGCTTTCATAGTGATGCCCAACAGTTGGCAGCACTTGTGCATATGAAAAGGTTGAGCATCCAAAAATGTACGCCTCAGTTTCCAGTGGGAAAAAATATTCTTGTTTTGGATGTCTGGAATCGCGCACGTGAGGCTTAAATTGCTTGGACGTGTGCTTGCAGCCTCGGCAGAGAAGCAGCGATGCAAAACAGAGATGAGTTAAAGCTGATCTTTGCTCTGCGCCAGATTTACCTGCTGATCGCGAGGAGGGCAGAAGAGAGGAGAGAAAAGTTTTGGTTTAGTAGCAGTAAGCAGCAAACAATGGAGATTTTTGGGAATTATATTACGGATTAATGGATTATTTATTGTGGAATAGAGTTGCCATATCGAGCTGGGACATATCTAGCTGGGACTTCGTCGGGATACTCTGAGATGGGGGTATAGAAATGAAGTAAAAAATTTATGTAATGTAATTAATCTTTATTTATAACATAATTATATAAAACTTGTTGCGGCAGAAGTAGTTGGTACTACACATTTCTGGGAAGATTTCATCTTTTTCAGCAAGTCTTCTTTCCCTTTCACGTATTTATAAAATTCCATGCAAGTCAGCTTGGTTAAACCGGCACTGCAGGATAGAATCCACGGTCCCAGGCATCAGTCGATACCTGCAGTCTTTTCAGATACAGATATTCATGACAAAAATTGTCGCCTGAGATCTTCACAGCATTTTTAGCCACGTATATAATAGTGTTTTCAATCATTACGCAATGTGCAGTTTCAGATAGCGTCATCCATTAAAATACTTGATATTTATTAAAAGATACAGCCCAGTTTTCTAATTAATCAAATGCTATGGTATAGAAAGTCATTGTTTCTTCCTAAATGCTCGAAATCAAATTAATTATTTCTTGCTTAGGGTCCTCATTCTCTAACTTGTTCAAATTCATCTTGGTTTGCGTGTCAATAAAATCGGCAGTCTTCCCGTTATTCAGACATCTTTGAGTGTCGATTAATGATTTCTTTTTTCAACTATGGAGACTTTAATTCTTCTCCAATGTTTTTATATATTTTACAGACATAGCCAAGTTTGATTGGAGAACCATGAAGTCAATTACACTGATCGGACTACTGATAAAATCTTATATTATTTTAGAATACCTCCCTTCGGCGTTTTAATGGGATCCAAAGTTTAAGAATTCTACTAACTGCGAGAATTAACAGCCTGTGAGCGAGATAGAAGAGTCTCATGATTGACATCGACGTATAAGCAAAACCCTTTCAGCTCCTCTGTTCTTACCGAGTATATTGACAAGTAATTGAATATTTTCATGACGATTATTTCAGTGTCGATGGTGAAGACTTCAGAAGCGCTTGATATACATGGCGCATCAAAAATAATCGTCCGATTAAAAAAAAAAAGCATAACTATTATGTTATTTGAGGTTTGTGCGTGAACCACGTACTGATGGAATGAGCCATCTCTCGAGTAACACGGTTCTCGCTACGTAGCAGCAGTGTGCGCTCACTTCAGTTCCAGCAAAAATGGTTTCGGGGCAACAGAAAGAGCTCTGTATTATACGTTTTGCGCAATGCGGGTCAGTAATAACCGTTCAGCGTGACTTTCGTACTGGGTATGGTGTGGATCCTCCTAGAGCATGGACAATTCTGAGAAACCGTTTGTTTGTGTAAAGGCAAATCGCCAAGCCTTCCTCGTATGTCTGACACAGACGTCGAAAGCATTCGCTATAGTTTCACAAGGAGTCCGCAGAAATCCCTTCGCCGAGCAGCTCGACAGCTCAACATGCCCGCGATGTCTGTCTGGTGTGTGCTGCGTCGACGTTTACACATTAAATCATACGAAGGTGACCAACAAAAACGTGTGGGGTTCTTAATTTCGTTTTTGGCAAGATGGCGGATGACAGTTTTCGTCCACGCTTAGTGTTTAGTGACGAGGCAACACTATTTAAATGGAAAGGTGATCCTTTATAATGTGAGAAATTGTGGAACGGAACAACTACATCAAGTTGTACAATATGAGAGGGACTCACCAAAAATTAACATCTTTTGTGGAGTTTCACGGGAAAAGGTATATGGTCCATTTCTCTTTGCCGAGAATAGTGTTACAGGAGGCACATAGCTCGGTATGCTTGAGAACTTTCTTTTGCCACAGTTGGAGACTGAGTCGAACAGGATGGAGGCAGCCACACCGGCGTCTGGAAGTACGGGATGTTTAAATCAAATGATGGATCGGTCGCGCTGGACCAAATGCTTCATTCTTACGTTAATGGTCTCCAAGGTCATCGGACCTGCCTGAATGCTATTACTTCTTGTGTGGGGTTTATAAAAGATTCTATTTATGTGTCTCCATTCCCAACAACAACAAATGAACTAAGACATTCCATAACAGCAGCTGTGGAAGCTGTAACTCAAGATATGCTCTCTGCAATTGGAGAACAATTTTAATACCGCATTGACGTATGCCACGCATCTCAAAGGGGATGTACTGAACACCTATGAAAAGGTAGTGAAAAATCTTTGAGTTTTCCGTTCATCAGGAAACAAAATTCATTGTATATTTTTAGTAGTTTCAGAAATGCAGACGTGCCAATACGTATGATTCTTTCTGATATGCCCTATACATGGTATTGTGGAGAATATGGCCAGGGCATCCAGTTGCTTCTACATTTTTTGCTACTTCTTTTTAATTTGGTGAAACATATTCCTCTGGCCGCACCCTGGTATTGTCTCCACGAAATGTACCGTCAAGATAAAGTTGTTGACATGAATAAAACTAGCTGAGGCTGCATTTAAAAGTTGCACTAACAGATGGCGTTACTTCATTACTTGAGCCAAACTTGAATCGGTATTTGGAAAATCTGGACAAAATTGGGTCTTGTCAGGATGTTAGTAGAAGAAGGGCCATAACGGTGATAGTCTCGATGTATCTGAACTGATGGCAAATATATTGTGGAGAAAGAAAGAACTGATTATTACATTGGTACGATTAGACTCTTTGCGAAAAATGGATTACAGGTAATGATTAAGTTTGTTTTATTTAGAGCAGAGGTCAGATAATGCAGAATTCTTAGCTCATCAAACATCAAAATAAGGCATATCTTTCTTTTCATTTTTTTGTTAGTACTTACCGACCATTGTGAGATAAATGGAATTAGATTTTGGAATTTTGTTTAACGAAATGATGTAAAAGTTAAGTTTAATTTTTGTAATCCTTGGATTACAGCTACGTGATTTCAGAGAAAGCTTAACTGTTATTAAAGTTTTATTAAAAGTCATTAAATGAAATGATATGAGACCGCTATTGAGTCCATTTAACCCAGAGTCATTGTCCACATCCCAAGACTCAATTAATTTTCAAGTTATTTAAACTGTTGTCAAAAATTATGGACGAAGAATGATAGCAATGGTTTTAGAGAATATATTGCATCTTTGCGTATCTCAGTAGTTACGAGTTTGTAGCTCTGTTACTGAGATGCGCTGTAGCTACGAAAGCAGTTTGCATGGCCTTTTTTTCATCAAAGTTGATGGTCAGATTATGTGATAACAATAAGTTTCAGATACGACATGATTTTCTTAGAATTCTCGCATTTAGATTCCACTACGTATTCTCGCAGCTGAATTTTGTTATCAACAGTTGACGGTACGCAAGCTATCAGTGACAGGTGGTTTATCACCCTTATATCCTTACTCCTTAAAAAGTACGGAATATGACTTTATTTTTTAGTTCAGGTGAGCTTAAATATGCTCAAATCAAATGTAAATGGCGAGTATCAGGTCCTAGGCTACTTTTTGGAACATTTTCTTCATGTAGGGAACCACACCCTTGTTTTGTTAAAAGACAATTTTGAAAACCTTCCGCCTCGAGTGTTTCTACAAGCATACCCTTTACCAAAGTTCGCACGATTGGTCAATTTCTGGCCTGCAAGCCATTTGCAACAGTCGGGTACTTGTCAGAGTATAAGAGCTCTGTTCAAAAAATTCCGGAACATTCGTTATTTCACGCCAATGGTTTGTCCGAGGGAAATACGGCTGGTATCCCTGCACACGTATGTGTTTAACCCTTAACTGTCGAGGTGACTGTTTAAACCGAGATTTAAGGCAAAAATCATTTGAAAATTTTAATTTATGGTATATAACATTTATTTTTACAGATATTTAAGTGCTGTTTAAATGCTTCTAGTTTATTTTATTGTACTAAACAAAACCTGCACAATTTTACTATTTATCATACAAAAGCACATAATTTTTTGTGATTGTTTTAGATAGTACGGATAAATGGTTAGAGGACTGAATTTTACATTCTGAAAAATTATACAATTTCTGTAGCAAATATATTTCGAAATAAAACTAAATTCCAGGGTTTAAATTTGCTCATAAAATTTCCACCCGATAGGTACAAAAAGAATTCTGTCAAACTGAAATTCATTGCTGGGAAATACATTTTTTCCTTAAGCTCTTCCTCTGAATGATACTGTTCCATACCAGATCACTGGCTAATCTAAAATCGTCGTCTTTTTCGTTTATTTCTTGATCTGTTTCACTGACAGCTTCCTCCATAGACCGACTAACAATCTCATCAGACTCGGGAAAGTTAAAACTTACACATTCGTGGAAACACATTTTGAGCTGTACGGTACCGTACTGAAGAAAACAGATAGGTAGTTCACGAGGCGCGGTGTAGGAGACTCCAGCACCTATCGGTGACACGTGTCAGCAATCAACACAGAAGGAGACAACGCAACCGACGGCAAAACATCGTAGGTTTGGCAATTTAAGTAGGGTAGGAGAAGTATAGAAGCATTCCACCACAACTGGCCGAAGGGAGCGAGTTCGAAAATTTTCGCGCTGTCTTAGAGACCACACCTCGTGAGTTAAGTGTTATGTAACTGCCGGATATTTCATTGTTGTATGTCCGTTGTTATTGTCAGTGTGTCGCACAGTTACCGAATTTCTTGTCAAGATGTGCCACAAATTTCTCTTCTCTCCAATTCCATTCAATGCCTCCTCATTAGTTGTGTGATCCACCCATCTAATCTAATCTTCAGCATTCTTCTGTAGCACCACATCTCGAAAGCTTCTATTCTCTTCTTGTCTAAAGTATTTATCACTACGTTTCACTTCCATACATGGCTACACTCCATACAAAGACTTTCAGAAACGACTTCCTGACACTTAAGTCAATACTCGATGTTAACAAATTTCTCTTCTTCAGAAACGCTTTCCTTGCCATTTCCAGTCTACATTTTATATCCTACATACTTCGACCATCATCAGTTATTTTGCTGCCCATATAGCAAAACTCATTTACCACTTTAAGCATCTCATTTCCTAATCAAATTCCCGCAGCATTACCCGATTTAATTCGACTACATTCCATTACCATCGTTTTGCTTTTGTTGATGTTCATCTTATATCCTCCTGTCAAGACACTGTTCATTCCGTTCAACAGCTCTTCCATGTCCTTTCCTGTCCCTGACAGAATTACGATGTCATCGGCGAACCTCAAAGTTTTTATTTCTTCTCCATGGATTTTAATTCCTACTCCGAATTTTTCTTTCGTTTCCTTCACAGCTTGCTCAATATACAGATTGAATAACATCGGGGATAGGGTACAACCCTGTCTCACTCCCTTCCCAACCACTGCTTCCCTTTTAAACCCCTCGACTCTTGTAACTGCCTTCTGGTTTCTGTACAAATTGTAAATTTTATCCCTGTCTACTTCAGAATTTGAAAGAGAATATTCCAGTCAACATTGTCAAAAGCTTTCTCTAAGTCTACAAATGCTATAAACGTAGGTTTGCCTTTCCTTAATCTATTTTCTAAGATAAGTCGTAGAGTCAGTATTGTCTCACATGTTCCATTTCTATCGAATCCAAACTGATCTCCCCGAGGTCGGTTTCTACCAGTTTTTCCATTCGTCTGTAAAGAATTCGCGTTAGAACTTTGCAGCCGTGGCTCATTAAACTGATTGTTCGGTAATGTTCACATCTGTCAACACCTGCTTTCTTTGGGATTGGACTTATGATATTCTTCTTGAAGTCTGAGGGTATTTCGCCAGTCTCATACATCTTACTTACTAGATGGTAGACATTTGTTCGGTCCGGCTCTCCCAACGCTATCAGTAGTTCTAGTGGAATTTTGTCTACTCCCGGCGCCTTCTTTCGACTAAGGTCTTTCAGTGCTCTGTCAAACTCTTCACGCAGTATCATATCTCCTATTTCATCTTCATCTACATTCTCTTCCATTTCCATAATTTTGTCCTCAAGCACATCGGCCTTGTATACACCCTCTATATACTCCTTCCACCTTTCTGCTTCCCCTTCTTTGCTTATAACTGGGTTTCCATCTGAGCTCTTGATATTCATGCAAGTGGTTCTGTTTTCTCCAAAGGTTTCTTTAATTTTCGTGTAGGCAGTATCCATCTTACCCCGAGTGCTATGCGCCTATACATCCTTACATTTGTCCTCTAGCCATCCCTGCTTAGCCATTTTGCACTTCCTGTCGATCTCATTTTTGAGACGTTTATATTCCTTTCTGCCTGCTTCATTTACTGCATTTTTGTATTTTCTCCTTTCATCAATTAAATTCAGTATCTCTTCTGTTATCCAAGGATTTCTATTAGCCCTCGTCTTTTTACCTATGTGATCCTCTGCTGCCTTCTCTATTTCATCTCTCAAAGATACCCATTCTTCTTCTACTGTATTTCTTTCCCCCATTCTTGTCAATCGTTCCCTAATGCTCTCCTGGAAACTCTCTACAACCTCTGCTTCTTTCAGTTTATCCAGGTCCCATCTCCTCAAATTCCCCCCTTTATACAGTTTCTTCAGTTTTAATCTACAGTTCATAACCAATAGATTGTGGTCAGAGTCCACATCTGCCCCTGGAAATGTCTTACAATTTAAAACCTGGTTCCTGAATCTCTGTCTTACCATTATATAATCTGTCTGAAACTTTCGAGTATCTCCAGGCTTCTTCCATGGTTCTTGAACCAAATGTTAGCTATGATTAAGTTATGCTCTGTGCAAAATTCTACCAGGCGACTTCCTCTTTCAGTCCTTAGTCCCATTCCAGATTCACCTACTACGTTTCCGTCCCTCCCTTTTCCTACTATCGAATTTCAGTCCCCCAAGACTATTAAATTTCGTCTCCCTTCACTATCAGAAATTAAAAACCTTAAAAATGTCTTTCACTTTCTGTATGCTCGTCAAAGTAATTTAGAATCCCATGATCCATAGTCGCAGAAACGACATTATAACTTCTCATACCCACAAGTGGCAAAGAATAGACTAGCGTGTGTAAGTAGGCTGTTTAGGTTTTTTTATTGGTAACGCCGCCTCTGTATGAAAATCACTGGCTGTGCTGTGTGCAGTCTGTGGATGCTTTGCATTGTTGTAATACTCGCCATTGTAGTGTTAGGCAGCTGGCTGTGAACAGCGCGTAGCGTTGCGCAGTTGGAGATGAGCCGCCAGCAGTGGTGGATGTGGGGAGAGAGATGGCGGAGTTTTGAAATTTGTCATGAACTGCTATATTTATATATGATGATATCAAGGTAAATACATTGTTTGTTCTCTATTAATATCTTTCATTTGCTAACTATCCCTATTAGTAGTTAGTGCCTTCCATAGTTTGAATCTTTTATTTAGCTAGCAGTAGTGGCGCTTGCTGTATTGCAGTAGTGGGAGTAACGAAGATTTTTGTGAGGTAAGTGATTTGTGAAAAGTACAGGTTAATGTTAGTCAGGGCCATTCTCTTGTAGAGATTATTGAAAGTCAGATTGCGTTGCGCTAAAAATATTGTGCGCCAATTAAAGCACAGTCTTGTATAAATGTTCTAAGGGGACGTTTCATATGTCGACCCTTAGCCGAGGATACCTCACTGGAATCTTCTGATTTTTTCTTGTAGTTTGTGTAATTAGTGTAGCTTTTGTTTATTGCTAGCGCGTAATTGTAGAGAAAATCTCCTTTGTAGTTGCAGTCTTTCATTGTTGTACAGTAAAACAGTTGTGGTATGCATGTAGATTTGCACCAAGTATTTCGCAGCTGCAATTAACTAGATATTATTTTCAGTGCTATGTTAATGTGTTCCCTTATTTTTGTTCGTCAAATTGTGTTTTTCTGTGTTGTCGTGTGAAATACTGTGACAATAACGGCGTGTGAAGAACGTAATACTAGGCTCCAAAGTAAACTGAGAAATGACAGTGAAAATGAAAGCAGTGTGTTAGCGCCACCGAGTAATGAATTAACTGATGTTCAAAGTAGTAATTTGGTAATTGTGCATAGGGAAATGGAGCGGGCGGCAAACAATGGCGTAGGCAGTGAAACAATTAGTGAGCAGGGAAGCATTATCGATCGATCGGTCGGCAATAGCTCGGCTCAGGAATCCGAAATGACACGACACGATCTCGCAAATACTGTAGATTCAGGTTTTGGATCCTCACCGTTTTCTCAAATAAGTCAAGACACATTTTCTGCTTGTCAAAATGTGAATGTTTTCGGTGCAAATTCACTGCCGAAAAGCACTGAGGAACATGTTCCAGACACCAGTGCATTGTTATTACAATTAATACAACAAATGGGACAAACACAACAAAAGCTTCAAAAGTTAGACACAATGGAACAAAATCTTCGAAAGTTAGACACAGTGGAACAAAATCTTAAAAAGTTAGACACAATGGAACAAAATCAGAGACAAACACAACAAAAGCTTCAAAAATTAGACACATTGGAACAAAAGCTTCAAAAGTTAGACTCAGTGGAAAATAAGCTTGAACAAACACATGAAGATTTAACTACCGAGTTACATAACATTGAATCGAAATGTCAAAAAGTCTGTAATGATGTAAAAACACAAATTTGTGAGCATTTTCAACCTATTTTTTCGCGGCATGAAAATGCATTACAGAGTCACGAAGCAGCCATAAAAGAACTGCAAATTATTGTTCATGAAAATCATGAGACCTTGCAAGCTAAAATTGACTCAGTTGCATCTACCGATTCGGTTCCGCAACTTGCAAAAACCCAGGAAAACTTAAAGGACACAGTAGAAAGACACATGGAGGAAATTAGTACATTATCAGAGAAAGTAGTTGAACTTTCGGATCAGCTAAATAATTTATCTACGAAGGTAGATGATAATCTGAATGACACAAAACCGGTAGTCTTTAATGACACAGAAGAGAGCGAACAAATTAGGAAACTGAAACAAAATCTGAATCAAATTAATACGCAACACCAAGTAGAAATCCGGGAAGTACAAGATCAGCTGACACAGGTAATACAAGAATTACGTATTTCAGAGGACACTCGCGCTCCAACACGGGAAGAGGGACATAGAAATACGGAACAACCACAAAATAATAACACAGGACACTTCGGAAATTATGAAAGAAATTGGCAAGGCACACCGAATTTTGAGATGGAACCGCCGACACGACGTAACAATGACCGCTATGCGACTCGCCGACATGATGATTTTGACTATAAGCTGTTCATTACTACACGTAAATTTAAAACATTTAAGAATTCTGCCAACGACATTCATCCAGAAGCATGGCTCCATCAATTCTCTCATTGTTTTCCTCCCAACTGGTCGTTAGAACACTGATTAGAATTCATGTGTGGCTACTTAGAGAATGAACCAGCTGTAAGAATGCGATCGGTCATTCACGATTGCCACAGTGAAGGAGAATTTTACCATGCCTTCCTCTCAGCATATTGGTCTCAAGCCACACAAGACCGAGTAAAACATGGCATCATAATGATGAAACATTGCGAACAATCTGAATTTTCCAGTCTTGTGAAATATTTTGAAGACATGTTGCATAAGAATCAGTATCTTTCAAACCCATACAGCCCCTCAGAACTCATCCGAATTTGCTTAATCAAATTACCTGAACATTTACGACATATTATTTTGGCAGGACGTTGCAAAGACGACATTGAAGCTTTTCAGGGACTGTTACAAGAACTGGAAATTGACACTGACAATCGAGGAACGCAGGAGCACAACAATTACAGATCACATCCGTCGCAATTCCGCGATGACAGAAATAATACACGACAAGGCTATTCTTATAACGTAAATCGTGACCAAAACAGACACCACCCGTATGACAACCATTGGCAGAGTAATAATAATTACAGGGAAAGATCACCTCTCCGCGGTAATGACTATTACAGAGACAATCAGAGAAACAGACAATATGGAAACCAAAACAGTTATTATCAAGGGAGACAAAATAACTTCAGACGCAACAGTTCAGCGCGCAGTTACGATTCCGGGAGAAATTCTGCACCACATGACCGACAAACAAGAAACTATGTGAACTACCAACAAAACGACAGACCTGAATTCCATCAGAACTGGCGAGCTTCAAACAGAGCTGGGCCCTCTCGGCAAGGCGAATTTGTAGAAGTTAGGTCTCCAAATCCCAATAACGATGCGCGCCAACAAAGAGGCAGACAATGACTCGCACAGCAGGCAGCTGCGTGCGCTGGCTGGCTCTGTACAATGATCCGTAATTATTTTGAAAGAAATATGAACAGAGTAGAGAAAGCAGGTATTGATAGGACTTTTTGGAAATAATGAGGAACGAAGGGAAATCTCCGAGAAGTAAAGAAAGTTTTGTTTGCAAAATACTGCAGTAAAAGAAACCCTGTCCTTTCCTTGTGTTATCCCACTATGTGTTTGTGTACCCATGTGTATTTGTTTTCTTCCTATCTCTGTGTACTGTTTCATAGAATTTTTTTTTCTCTTCTAATACTAAGCTACATTCACTACGATGAGGAATACTGTTATCCTCACATATAATTTGCATTAATAATATGTTATTTTCTTTGTAAAGATGTTTAGACATTATTTATTCTGTTTTGTTTTAATGCTCATGTGTGAAGTTGATGTTTCAAAATTTATTCTGATCTTTATGTGTGTACTTATGTCATTATTTTTGTAACACTGATGTATATGTTTATTTCTATTCTATTGTAAAACCTGTACTACAAATGTTATCTGTATTGTTATGTTCTTTAATGATGTATTTTGTACCTTTGTAATTGTATTCTTATGTTATAAAATTGTAATTGACAGCAGTTCATCAAATTAAGTAACTTGTAAGTTCCATTTCACTGCACACGTTTCTGTTGGTCATACTATATGGACGATATGTGACACGTAGGGACTGTTAGTGTTTGCACGTGTGTTAATAATTCAGCAAGGGACTGGATAACAGCATTGCTGGTTCTAAGGACAATTCCAAAAACTTTGTGAGTGCACAAGTGGTGGTTATGGACTTGCTATATTCTCCACAAGACTCTTTGATGGTGATTTGCACCTGCACAGTCGCAACAGATGACTGTTGGCCGTCTCTACAAGGACTACAGTGGTCTGCATCTTTGATGACCCACCAGTACCATTATCTCTACAAGGACTACAGTGGGTCTACATCTTTGATGATCCATCAATACCATTATTTCTACAAGGACTGCAGTGGGTCTGCACCTCTGGTGGCCCACCAATACCGTAATCTCTACCAGGACTACAGTTGGTCTGCTCTGTGATGACCTACCCACCAATACTCTTCAAAATTTCGACTGACTCTGCTGTGGGTTTGCTCTGATGTGGACCAATACCTGTCTGCATGTCAAGAGTCAGCACTGTCTTTCCGTTGGAAGGACAACACTACTTCTTCAAGATTGCATGGAAA